>NC_068424.1:40055340-40085340 GCF_023373465.1 Oncorhynchus keta
GGCCCTATGATCAAAAGTAGTGCTCTAGATAGGGTATAGAGTGCCATTTGGGGCACAACCTTTGTGTCGGCCTGGGGTTTTGGACCCGCTTCCCAGAACACAGCGAGAGAGGAAGCAGACCAGCGCTGGTTAACACTCCACTCTGCTGCGGTTCAGTACACACACACACACACACATGCTGCATGCTACGTGTCAACGCGACCCAGCCTTGTAATGTTTCATCGCCTCAGTGCTGGGACAGACCAGCTCGACAGACTGAGATCTGTGACTAATTTCACTCGTTCACAATGCGATATCTCCAGATAGAGCAACAAGACCCAGTCGTATCCTCTACTCCCCTGACTAATGTGTTGGGAGGACCGAGGTCCTCGTTGTTTGAAGACTAATAACCTGTCACCCATAGAGCACCTTCCCTTGGTCGAGGATCACCTTGGATTTCACACATTCATGTGTCATCCTCTGGGATTCTGTGTACTTTGAAATGGTTTCAATCAGTAGGTCCTTTTTCTTACTGCATCTGTTTCTCTCTCCTCTGTGTGTTGCAGATGATAAAGCACTTGAGGACGGCAGAGTTGAAACCCTACGTGGTGTTTGTGAAGCCGCCGCCCATCGAGCGCCTGCGGGAGACCAGAAGGAACGCTAAGGTCATCTCAGGCAAGGACGACAAGGGATCCGCCACGCCATTCTCGGTATGGACACATCAACATAAACTTTGAAATCTTTTCATATTATCAAGAGAAGCCTTTTCTCCTTTGCCAAGAGAAGGAAACCTTTGAATGTTTCACCTTGTCAAAAATGGCACAGTGACAGAGAAGTCTTGAAACAAAGTTGCAAGTAAAATACTCCGGTAAAACAGGCAGTGTTTTAGAATAACACATTATTTTTTCAAACTTGAAAAAAAAAAGAAATATTCACAGAATGGGTTGTTTAATTGCATTGGAAGCACACTTCCCACTCAGACGTCTTCTGTAAAAGTGACGTGGTGTGTTTACTTCCATGTTTATGTTTATATATTTTACCTTTATTTAACTAGGCAAGTCAGTTAAGAACAAATTCTTATTTACAATGACGGCCCACCCCGGCCAAACACTAACCCGGACGACACTGGGCCAATTGTGCATCGTTCTATGGGACTCCCAATCACAGCCGGTTGTGATACAGCCTGGAATTGAACCAGGGTTTGTAGTGATCCCTCTAGCACTGAGATGCAGTACCTTAGACTGCTGCACCACTCAGAAGCCTCATAAATGTGACGTTATAAGGTGGGTCCAAAGGTGATCCAGTAGTGTTAGAGTACCACATGGCCTAGCTGCTGGTTAACAAGAGGGAGGTTATCAGAGACCCTCGCAGTTTATTCCTCCCTGAAGCCCACCTAAAGGAATAACAGAGACCATCTGGGGCTCTGGGGCAGCTAGCTGTGGTAGTGGTGATGTCATCTTTACTACACACACTTTTCTGCTGCAGGCTAGTGTGTGTGTGTGTGTGTGTGTGTGTGTGTGCGCGCGTCTGCTTGTGGGTGCGTGTCTGGATACCTGCGTGCATGTGTGTGTGTTACACACCTTTATACACCAGCCAGTCACAACTCACAGCCGGGCCCCACGTGAAACCAATTAGCCTGACGCGTGTTGCCGTAGTGGTGGCTGATGGCTTTCCCAGCCCCCGTCAGGTCGTTTCTCCCTACGTGGGGCCACGCTACGGGCCATAGCCCTGGTCACAGCCACAAGCTGGGTCGATGAGGAGAGAAGGGGAGGGGGGATAGAGAGACAGAGAAGAGGGGGAGGGGGAGGTGAGAATGAGAGAGGAGAGGAGGGAGAAAGAGGGAGAGAGAGTCTGACTGTGATGTTGGAGGTGTGGAGGCTTTCCACAAGGTCGCCGTCAAACAGGGCTGTGAGAGGGGAGCGTAGAGGAGGAGGGGGAAGTAGGTGTGTGTTGGCCGGGCGGCCGCAGGTGTAGATCAGATTGGCTGGCGGCTCATCTGATGGCCGAATGGTAAAGACGCCTCAAGCCGCCCCCTTATATAGTACACAACTTTGGACCAGAGCCCTATGGGTCCTGGTTAAACGTAGTGCACTATAAAGGGAATAGGGAGCCATCTGGAACACAACCTCAGACCCACTCTGAGGTGTTACTCCACACACACCTCTCTGTGTGTTCACCATGACCTAACGCAACACACAGCGCAGCAAAGCACAGCAGGGCTCTGGAAAAGGACAGGGTTGCACACAGCAGGTCAGCTCTCACACAAAACATCCTCCATTGAGCCGTCACTGAGATGTACCGTCACTATTTTAAACACGTCAGAGGCTCAGCAGCTATTCTTAAAGTCATCCTTACTTAAAGCATGAAATGATTACACACATTCAGCGAATCACCGCACTGACATGCTGACATACTGTATTCAAGTCAGTATGACCACATCCCAGTCATTTACTGTCAACATCTCTGAGATCTCTGATGTGTTTTTCTTTTTATCTCAATAAGAAAAAAGAAAATGATTAAGGCGTAAAGGTTAGTGACGAGGCCGTAGGTATATAAGCAGTGCCATCATACACGATGATGACCATCCTGTGGGGTGAGAGGTCAGACAGAGGTCAGAGGTCAAAGGCCACGCTATCGACCGTTGTATGACTTTTGGGTGAAAGTCTCTCTCTGCTCTCAGTGTGACTCCTATGAACAGTAAGCGCTAGTTGTCAGAGACAGGGCAGACTTTTGAGACTTGCTCTGGACTATAATACCTTTATTAGATCTAATAGTTCTCTCAGGTAACATAAATGCAACCTCAACGTTTATTTTTGTTACCTGGTTGGAATATGTCCAGTCGCCAAAGTCCTTTCTGTAAACCTTTATAGAGATTGACAGGCAGAGTTTTAAACCATCAGATCCCAGCTATTAAAGAAATAAAGAAAAACCTTGTTTGGTGGAAATGTCACAGCGGTATTTTATTCTCGTCCTGCTGTATTTATTTCAGTGAGAATGCTAGAGGCAGCAGCTCGGGTCTGTTAGAATAATCCATTGTCCCATCCAGACTTCTGGAGAACAGACTTTTCATTGTTTAAACAGAGCTGTATACTGCTCTATTGTTTAACCTGTACTACATTCATATCTGCTTTTAAATGTGTCTGACACTTAATATGAGCCCCAAAAACTCTGATATAATCAGATATATACTGAAATATGGTAATGAATGTGTCCAGATTCCTATTCCTAGTAATAGCAGTATAATAAGTAAAGGGATCATGAGATAGGGTATCTCACCTTTCCCTCTAGCCAAAGCAATGACATTATGTCTTCTTTCAGAGTAAATCTGGGACCTCTTTGCCGAACCAGATCGGTTTTGATATTTTATGTCATTTTAATACATAGGGCAGGTGCTTTTTATGTATATGAATAAAAGCAGATTTTCCGTTGAGGGCCGAGGGGATGGCCAAGTACTCCTGCTGATGGCCAGGACTGAGAAGAGACTGAAGAGAGGGATGAGTCCTGATGCTGGCTCTGAGATCTCTGTCCCTTTCTTGGTCTCTGTTTCTTTCTTGGTGTCTGTTTCTCTCTCTGTCTCTTTCATTTTCTTCGTCTCTGTCTCTGGTTTTCTCTCTTCCTCTCTCTCTCTCTTTGTCTTTCTCTCTCTTTCCCTGTCTTTCTGTCCCTATCTCTCTCTCTTCCTCTCCCTATCTGTCCATCTTGGTCTGTCTGTCTGTTTCTCTCTTGTTCTTGTTTTCTTTCTTTCTCTCCTTCTCTCCCCATAATATAAACGGTCATCCTTACCTGGCCTGCTATGATCATAGAGAGGGAGACATGCCATGGCATGGACACTGACTGACTGGTTGACATGGAAATGGCATACACAGCATCTCTAGGGCTCGTTCTGTCCATGTCTACCCCACTGCCCTGCTGCAAGCATAGAATTCAATAATTGAATGTATCTCTATGGCTGCCAGTTTCTGGTCTAAGGTTCAAAGGGTTGGAGAGCTGCTGGCAGTAGTAGCTGAGTGTGCTTCCCAAATGGCACCCTATTCCCTGCACCACTACTTTTGACCAGAGCTCTAATGGGTGCTCTATATAGGGAATAGGGAGCTATTTGGGATGTAGCCTGGGTCACTGGGTCCACATCCAGCGGTTCTAGGCTTTCTGAGGGCTGACCACAAAGGAAGGCTACCAAGGATCAGCAGCCTCAGATCACTGGAGGGAATATATGGTGGACGGACCGACAGACTGAGCCGCTTCAACTTCCTCTCAGCCCAGGCCAACGAACCGAGTGCTCCCTCCTCAACCTTATCCCTTCCTCCGAGACAGAGGATGATAAAACCATCATGTCTTCTCACAGAAGACAATAGACTGTGAGATAATGTGGGTGGATTTTTACTGCCTTGTACAGTAGATGAGAGAGAGAGAAAGAGAGAGAGAGAGTCATGGTCAAAACATATTGATGCAACAGTATCTGAGATGGGAAGAGGTCTGTCCATAATAGAGTAGAGTAGTGGCCTGAGGGCACACACTTAATGTGTTGTGAAATCTGTAATGTAATGTTTTTAATTGTATATAAAAGCCTTAATTTTGCTGCATCCCAGGGAAGCAGCTAATGGGGATCCATAATACATACAAATACAATGGAGGGATGTGTTGGCATTCAGAGGCAGGGTAGCCTAATGGTTAAGAGCATTGCGCCAGTAACTGAAAGGTTGCTGGTTTGAATCCCCGAGCCGATTAGATGAACGATCTATTGATGTGCCCTTAAGCAAGGAACTTAACCCTAGTTGCTCTGGATAAGAGCGTCTGCTAAATGACTGAAATGTAAATGTTTGTAGACTGGCTTGAAAACGCAGTCCGTGTCATGGTGACCGTGTCATGGTGACCATGGTGACCATGGTGACCACTTTAGTTGCACGACTAATCAACTATGAGGTGTTAAAACCACTAGCAAGGGGAACATTCTGAAATTGTATTCTTCTGTCTGTCTGTGTAAGTGTGTCGTCAGTGTCTGTCGTCGGTGTGTTTTTGTGCATCAATTTGTTTGTTTCTGTTTGTGTTCCTGCCTATGAATGTGTCAGTATACAGTATGTGTACAGTATTTATATCTGTGTTGTTTGGCAGAGTCCCTGAGTGTGACCATATCTCAGCGGAGATCTGAAGCCCAGTGTTCCTTTAGAAAAAGGAGCTAGCTAAATCAAATCAAATCTAATGTTATTGGTCACATGCACATGGTGAGCAGATGTTATTGCAAGTGTTGCAAAATGCTTGTGCTTCTAGTCCCGACAGTGCAACAATGTCAACAAGTAATCTAACAATTCCACAACAACTACCTAATACACGCACATCTAAGTAAAGGGATGGAATGAGAATATATACATATAAACACAGTGTCAAGAAAAAGTATGTGAACCCTTTGGAAATACCTGGATTTCTGCATAAATTTGTCATGCAATTTTATCTGATCTTTATCAAGGTCACAATAATAGACAAATGGTCTGCTTAACCTAATAACACACAAACAATTATATGGTTTCATGTCTTTATTGAACACACAGTGTAAACATTCACAGTGCAGGGTGGAAAAAGTATGTGAACCCTTGGATTTAATAACTGGTTGACACTCCTTTGGCAGCAATAACCTCAACCAAAAGTTTTCTGTAGTTCTGTAGATCAGATCTGTACAACAGTCAGGAGGAATTTTGGACCATTCCTCTTCACAAAACTGTTTCAGTTCAGCAATATTCTTGGGATGTCTGGTGTGAACAGCCCTCTTGAGGTCTGGCCACAGCATCTCAATCGGGTTGAGGTCAGGAATCTGACTGGGCCACTCCAGAAGGTGTATTTTCTTCTGTTGAAGCCATTCTGTTCTTGATTTACTTCTGTGTTTTGGGTCGTTGTCCTGTTGCATCACCCAACTTCTGTTGAGCTTCAATTTGGTCGGACAGCCTAACATTCTCCTGCAAAATGTCTTGATGAACTTGAGAATAAATTTTTCCGTCGATGATAGCAAGCTGTCCAGGCCCTGAGACAGCAGAGCAGCCCCAATCCATAATGCTCCCTCCACCATACTTTGCAGTTGAGATGAGGTTTTGATGTTGGTGTGCTGAGCCTTTTTTTCTCCACACAGTGTTGTGTTCCTTCCCTAACAACTCAACTGTAGTTTCCACAGAATATTTTGCCAGTACCGCTTTGGAACATCTAGGTGCACTTTTGCAAACTTCAGACGTGTAGCAATGTTTGTTTGGACAGCAGTGGCTTCCTCTGTGGTGTCCTCCCATGAACTCCATTCTTGTTTAGTGTTTTATGCATAGTGGACTCGTCAACGGAGATGTTAGCATGTTCCAGAGATTTCTGTAAGTCTTTAGCTGACACTCTAGGATTCTTCATAACCTCATAGAGCATTCTGTGCTGTGCTCTTGCAGTCGTCTTTGCAGGACGGCCCGTCCTATGGAGAGTAGCAACAGTGCTGAACTTTCTCCATTTATACACAATTTTTCTTACCGTGGACTAATGAACATCAATGCTTTTAGAGATACTTTTGTAACCCTTTCCAGCTTTATGCAAATCTACAATTCTTAATCTTAGTTCCTCTGAGATCTCTTTTGTTCAAGACATAGTTCACATCAAATCAAAGTTTATTTGTCATGTGCGTTGACTACAACAGGTGTGGACCTTACTTACCGGCTCTAACCAATAGTGCAAAAAATGTATTAGGTGAACAATAGGTAGATAAAGAAATAAAACAACAGTAAAAAGACAGACTATATACAGTAGCGAGGCTATAAAAGTAGCGTGGCTACATACAGACACCGGTTAGTCAGGCTGATTGAGGTAGTATGTACGTGTAGATATGGTTAAAGTGACTATGCATATATGATAAACAGAGAGTAGCAGCAGCATAAAAAGAGGGGTTGGGGGAGGCACACAATGCAAATAGTCCGGGTATCCATTTGATTACCTGTTCAGGGGTCTTGGGGGTAAAAACAGTTGAAAAGCCATTTTGTCCTAGACTTGGCACTCCGGTACCACTTGCCATGCGGTAGTAGAGAGAACAGTCTATGACTGGGGTGGCTGGGGTCTTTGACAATTTGTAGGGCCTTCATCTGACACCGTCTGGTGTAGAGGTCCTGGATGGCAGGCAGCTTAGCCCCAGTGATGTACTGGGCCGTACGCACTACCCTGTAGTGCCCTGCGGTCAGAGGCGGAGCAGTTGCCGTACCAGGCAGTGATGCTGCTGTAGAATCTTTTGAGGATCTCAGGACCCATGCCAAATCTTTTTAGTTTCCTGTTGGGGGAATAGGCTTTGTCATGCCCTCTTCACAACTGTCTTAGTGTTTGGACCATTCTAGTTTGTTGTTGATGTGGACACCGAGGAACTTGAAGCTCTCAACCTGCTCCACTACAGCCCCGTCGATGAGAATGGGGGCGTGTTCGGTCCTCCTTTTCCTGTAGTCCACAATAATCTCCTTAGTCTTGGGTTGTAACACACGTTGGTGTTACAGACTTAATCAGGGACATTTTTTTTTTTTAATTTTATTTCACCTTTATTTAACCAGGTAGGCTAGTTGAGAACAAGTTCTCATTTGCAACTGCGACCTGGCCAAGATAAAGCATAGCAGTGTGAACAGACAACACAGAGTTACACATGGAGTAAACAATTAGCAAGTCAATAACACAGTAGAAAAAAATGGGCAGTCTATATACAATGTGTGCAAAAGGCATGAGGAGGTAGGCGAATAATACAATTTTGCAGATTAACACTGGAGTGATAAATGATCAGATGGGCATGTACAGGTAGAGATATTGGTGTGCAAAAGAGCAGAAAAGTAAATAAATAAAAACAGTATAAAAACAGTATGGGAATGAGGTAGGTGAAAAAGGGTGAGCTATTTACCTATAGACTATGTACAGCTGCAGCGATCGGTTAGCTGCTCGGATAGCTGATGTTTGAAGTTGGTGAGGGAGATAAAAGTCTCCAACTTCAGCGATTTTGCAATTCGTTCCAGTCACAGGCAGCAGAGTACTGGAACGAAAGGCGGCCAAATGAGGTGTTGGCTTTAGGGATGATCAGTGAGATACACCTGCTGGAGCGCGTGCTACGGATGGGTGTTGCCATCTTGACCAGTGAACTGAGATAAGGCGGAGCTTTACCTAGCATGGACTTGTAAATGACCTGGAGCCAGTGGGTCTGCCGACGAATATGTAGTGAGGGCCAGCCGACTAGAGCATACAAGTCGCAGTGGTGGGTGGTATAAGGTGCTTTAGTGACAAAACGGATGGCACTGTGATAGACTGCATCCAGTTTGCTGAGTAGAGTGTTGGAAGCCATTTTGTAGATGACATCGCCGAAGTCGAGGATCGGTAGGATAGTCAGTTTTACTAGGGTAAGCTTGGCAGCGTGAGTGAAGGAGGCTTTGTTGCGGAATAGAAAGCCGACTCTGGATTTGATTTTTGATTGGAGATGTTTGATGTGAGTCTGGAAGGAGAGTTTGCAGTCTAGCCAGACACCTAGGTACTTATAGATGTCCACATATTCAAGGTTGGAACCATCCAGGGTGGTGATGCTAGTCGGGCATGCGGGTGCAGGCAGCGATCGGTTGAAAAGCATGCATTTGGTTTTACTCGCGTTTAAGAGCAGTTGGAGGCCACGGAAGGAGTGCTGTATGGCATTGAAGCTCGTTTGGAGGTTTGATAGCACAGTGTCCAATGACGGGCCGAAAGTATATAGAATGGTGTCGTCTGCGTAGAGGTGGATCAGGGAATCGCCCGCAGCAAGAGCAACATCATTGATATATACAGAGAAAAGAGTCGGCCCGAGAATTGATTGACACACTGAACTCTGTCTGCAAAGTAATTGGTGAACCAGGCAAGGCAGTCATCCGAAAAACCGAGGCTGTTGAGTCTGCTGATAAGAATTTGGTGATTGACAGAGTCGAAAGCCTTGGCGAGGTCGATGAAGACGGCTGCACAGTACTGTCTTTTATCGATGGCGGTTATGATATCATTTAGTACCTTGAGTGTGGCTGAGGTGCACCCGTGACCGGCTCGAAACCAGATTGCACAGCGGAGAAGGTACGGTGGGATTCGAGATGGTCAGTGACCTGTTTGTTGACTTGGCTTTTCGAAGACCTTAGATAGGCAGGGCAGGATGGATATAGGTCTATAGCAGTTTGGGTCCAGGGTGTCTCCTCCTTTGAAGAGGGGGATGACTGCGGCAGCTTTCAATCCTTGGGGATCTCAGACGATATGAAAGAGAGGTTGAACAGGCTGGTAATAGGGGTTGCGACAATGGCGGCAGATAGTTTCAGAAATAGCGGGTCCAGATTGTCAAGCCCAGCTGATTTGTACGGGTCCAGGTTTTGCAGCTCTTTCAGAACATCTGCTATCTGGATTTGGGTAAAGGAGAACCTGGAGAGGCTTGGGTGAGGAACTACGGGGGGGGCGGAGCTGTTGGCCGAGGTTGGAGTAGCCAGGCGGAAGGCATGGCCAGCCGTTGAGAAGTGCTTATTGAAATTTTCGATAATCATGGATTTATCGGTGGAGACCGTGTTTCCTAGCCTCAGTGCAGTGGGCAGCTGGGAGGAGGTGCTCTTGTTCTCCATGGACTTCACAGTGTCCCAGAACTTTTTGGAGTTGGAGCTACAGGATGCAAACTTTTGCCTGAAGAAGCTGGCCTTAGCTTTCCTGACTGACTGCGTGTATTGGTTCCTGACTTCCCTGAACAGTTGCATATCACGGGGCTATTCGATGCTATTGCAGTCCACCACAGGATGTTTTTGTGCTGGTCGAGGGCAGTCAGGTCTGGAGTGAACCAAGGGCTGTATCTGTTCTTGGTTCTGCATTTTTTGAACGGAGCATGCTTATCCAAAATGGTGAGGAAGTTACTTTTAAAGAATGACCAGGCATCCTCAACTGACGGGATGAGGTCAATGTCCTTCCAGGATACACGGGCCAGGTCGATTAGAAAGGCCTGCTCACAGAAGTGTTTTAGGGAGCGTTTGACAGTGATGAGGGGTGGTCGTTTGACTGCGGCTCCGTGGCGGATACAGGCGATGAGGCAGTGATCGCTGAGATCCTGGTTGAAGACAGCGGAGGTATATTTGGAGGGCCAGTTAGTCAGGATGACGTCTATGAGGGTGCCCTTGTTTACAGAGTTAGGGTTGTACCTGGTGGGTTCCTTGATGATTTGCGTGAGATTGAGGGCATCTAGCTTAGATTGTAGGACTGCCGGGGTGTTAAGCATATCCCAGTTTAGGTCACCTAACAGAACAAACTCTGAAGCTAGATGGGGGCGATCAATTCACAAATGGTGTCCAGGGCACAGCTGGGAGCTGACGGGGTCGGTAGCAGGCGGCAACAGTGAGAGACTTGTTTCGGGAGAGAGTAATTTTCAAAATTAGTAGTTCAAACTGTTTGGGTATGGACCTGGAAAGTATGACATTACTTTGCAGGCTATCTCTGCAGTAGACTGCGACTCCGCCCCCTTTGGCAGTTCTATCTTGACGGAAGATGTTATAGTTGGGTATGGAAATCTCTGAATTTTTGGTGGCCTTCCTGAGCCAGGATTCAGACACGGCAAGGACATCAGGTTTAGCAGAGTGTGCTAAAGCAGTGAGTAAAACAAACTTAGGGAGGAGGCTTCTGATGTTGACATGCATAAAACCAAGACTTTTTCGATCACAGAAGTCAACAAATGAGGGTACCTGGGGACATGCAGGGCCTGGGTTTACCTCCACATCACCCGCGGAACAGAGAAGGAGTAGTATGAGGGTGCGGCTAAAGGCTATCAAAACTGGTCGCCTAGAGCGTTGGGGGCAGAGGATAAGAGGAGCAGGTTTCTGGGCATGGTAGAATATATTCAGGGCATAATGCGCAGACAGGGGTATGGTGGGGTGCGGGTAGAGCGGAGGTAAGCCCAGGCACTGGGTGATGATGAGAGAGGTTGTATCTCTGGACATGCTGGTTGTAATGGGTGAGGTCACCGCATGTGTGGGGGTGGGACAAAGGAGGTAACAGGGGTATGCAGAGTGGATCTAGGGGCTCCATTGTGAACTAAAACAATGATAACTAACCTGAACAACAGTATACAAGGCATATTGACATTTGGGAGAGACATACAGCGAGGCATACAGTAATCACAGGTGTTGAATTGGGAAAGCTAGCTAAAAACAGTAGGCGAGGCTAATCAGCTAGCACAACAAACAGCAGGTAAAATGGCGTTGACTAGGCAACTGGGCCGACAGATAAAACAAACAAGCAGAATGGAGTACCGTGATTAATGGACAGTCCAGCGTGCGTCAGCTATGTAGCCAAGAGATCAGTGTCCAGGGGGCAGCGGTGGATGGGCAGGGAAGCTGGGCTGGCCAGTGTTATCCAGGTTTTTTTTTTAAAAACTAACAATGACTAAATAGCTTGTAGCTAGTTAGCTGGTTAGCGTCTGGAGGTTCTTGAGTGTGTCATAAAAATTAAAGGTGATAGCGATTCCGTATCACAGTGGGTGAGGCAGGTTTCCGGAAGGTATAAACAAAATAAAAATCAAAGAGAGATAGAAAGTAAATGGGTTCAGAGTGTTTGGAATGCAGTGAGCCAGATGGTTAGCAGGCCTGTGCTAACAAGCTAACAGTTCGTAGGCCCGGGCTAGACAAGCTAGCCGTTAGCAGGCCGAATTAGCAAGCAGGGAGATAGCGAGGGCTAGAGAGCTAACCTTTGGGGGACGTCGCGATGGGGTGAGTCTGTTTATTCCTCTTCTTGCGGTGACATCGACAGACCGGTCGTGGGCCCGGGTAATTGTAGCCCAGTAGTATGCTACAGGAGCTCTAGTGCGCTGGGTGAGCTGGAGACACAGCGTTTCAGAAAGCTCGCGGGCCTTGGCCAGCAGATGGATCTTTGGCGATGTCGCAACGAAAAAGCCTGTTGAAACCACCTCGGACGATTATGTCGGCGGACCAGTCGTGATGGATCGGCGGGGCTCCGTGTCGGCAGTAAAGGGTCCAGGCCAATTGGCAAAAGAGGTATTGTTGGGCCTCTTCGGCTAGTCGGGAGATGGGCTTAGCTCAAGGCTAACTGTAGCTTGTTTTGGGACAGAGACGTTAGCCAGGAGTAGCCACTCGGATTGCAGCTAGCTAGTTGCGATGATCCGGTGTAAAGGTTCAGAGCTTGCGGTAGGAATCCGGAGATGTGGTAGAGAAAGAGCAGTCTGATATGCTCTGGGTTGATGTCGCGCTGGTGTCCTAGTTAGCTTTGAAGACCGCTAGCAATGGCTAACTGAGTACGAGCTAGTAGCTAGTTAGCTGGCTAGCTTCTGATGGTGGTTCCGGTTCTAAAGTAAAGTATAGAAAAAGCAGATCCGTACCACATTGGGTGATGCGGGTTGCAGGAGAGTATATTCAGCTCTAATTTGAAAGTGAGATTAAAATATGTACGAAATATATACAGAAAGAAAAAAAAACGAAGAAAACTATATTTACACTAGACAGGACGGGACAAGACAAAACACACGTCCGATTGCTACGCCATCTTGGAATATGTTGAAAATGTCAGTGAAAACACCTGCCAGTTAGTCAGCACATGCCCGGAGCACACGTCCTGGTAATCCATCTGGCCCCGCAGCCTTGTGTATGTTGACCTGTTTAAAGATCTTACTCACGTCGGCTACGGAGAGCGTGATCACACAGTTGCCTGGAACAGATGATGCTATCATGCATGCCTCAGTGTTGCTTGCCTCGAAGTGAGCATAGAAGCGATTTAGCTCATCTGCTAGGCTTGTGTCACTGGGCAGCTCGTGGCTGTGCTTCCCTTTGTAGTCTGTAATAGTTTGCAAGCCCTGCCACATAAGACGAGTGTCGGAGCTGGTGTAGTATGATTCAATTTTAGCCCTGTATTGTCGCTTTGCCTGTTTGATGGTTCGTCACAGGGCATAGCAGGATTTCTTGAAAGCTTCCCGGGTTAGAGTCCCGCACCTTGAAAGCGGCAGCTCTAACCTTTAGCTCAGTGCGAATGTTGCCTGTAATCCATGGCTTCCGGTTGGGATATGTACGTACAGTCACTGTAGGGACGACGTCTTCGATGCACTTACTGATAAAGCCAGTGACTGATGTGGTGTACTCCTCAATGTCATCGGAAGAATCCCGGAACATGTTCCAGTCTGTGATAGCAAAACATTCCTTAAGTTTCCCTGCATTAAAGTCTCCGGCCACTAGGAGCGCCACATCTCGGTGAGTGGTTTCCTGTTTGCTTATTTCCTTAGTCAGCTGACGGAGTGCGGTCTTAGTGCCAGCATCTGTCTGTGGTGGTAAATAAACAGCCACGAAAAAGTATAGCTGAAATCTCTCTAGGCAAGTAGTGTGGCCTGCAATTTATCACAATATACTCTACTTCAGGTGAGCAAAATCTCGAGACTTCCTTAGAACAGCTGTTGTTTACAAATATGCACAGACTGCCCCCCTCATCTTACCGGAGTGTGCTGTTCTATCTTGCCGGTGCAGCGTGTTTCCCGCTAGCTGAATATCCATGTCGTCATTCAGCCACAATTCCGTGAAACATAGGATATTACCGTTTTTGATGTCACGTTGGTAGGATATTTGTGATCGTACCTCGTCTAGTTTATTGTCCAATGATTGCACGTTGGCGAGTAGTATTGACGGTAACAGCAGCTTTCCCACTCGCCTTTTTCGGGTCCTGATCCGGCATCCGCCTCTTTGTCCTCTGTACCTGTGTCGCTTCCACTTGCAAATAACGAGGATGTCGGCCCTGCCGGCTGTTTGGGGGATGTCTTATAGGGCAAGGCAGCTCAAACCAACATCTCCAGTCTCATTCATTGATCTCATTGATTGGACTCCAGGTTAGCGGACTCACATACTTTTTCCAATCTACACTGTGAATGTTTAAATGATGTATTCAATACAGACAAGAAAAATATAATAATTTGTGTGTTATTAGTTTAAGCACACTATGTTTGTCTGTTGTTGTGACTTAAATGAAGATCAGATCAAATTTGAGGACCAATTAATGCAGAAATCCAGGTCATTCAAAAGGGTTCAGATACTTTTTCTTGCCACTGTATATGGATGAGCAATAACCGAGCGGCATAGGCGAGGTGCAATAGATGGTATAAAATACAGTATATACATATGGGATGAGTAATGCAAGACATGTAAACATCATTATTAAAGTGGCAATAATAAAGTGACTAGTGATCCATTTGTTAGAGTGGCCAATGATTTCAAGCCTGTATGGAGGCACCAGCTTCTCTGTGTTAGTGATGGCCGTTTAACAGTCTGATGGCCTTGAGATAGAAGCTGTTTTTCAGTTTCTCGGTCCAAGCTTTGCTGCACCTGTACTGACCTCACCTTCTTGATGGTAGCGGTGTGACAGGCAGTGGTTGTTGTCCTTGATGATATTTTTGGCCTTCCTGTGACATTGGATGCTGTAGGTGTTCTGGAGGGCAGATAGTTTGCCCCCAGCGATGCGCTGTGCAGACCGCACCACCCTCACCACCCTGTGCAGACCGCACACTGTCTGTGTGGGTGGACCATTTCAGTTTGTCTGTGATGTATACGCAGAGGAACTTAAAACTTTCCACCTTCTCCACTGCTGTCCCTTCGACATGTACATGGAGGTGCTCCCTCTGCTGTCCACAATCATCTCCTTTGTTTTGTTGATGTTGAGTGAGAGGTTGTTTTCCTGACACCACACTCCGAGTGCCCTCACCTCCTCCCTGTAGGCTGTCTCATCATTGTTGGTAATCAAGCCCACTACTGAGTTGGAGGTGTGCGTGGCCACGCAGTCGTGGGTGAACAGGGAGTAGAGGAGGGGGCTGAGCACGCACCCTTGTGGGGCCCCAGTGTTGAGGGTCAGCAAAGTGGAGATGTTGTTTCCTACATGGAGATGTTGTTTCCTACCTTGTGGGGCGGCCCGTCAGAAAGTCCAGGATTCAATTGCACAGGGTGGGGTTGAGACCCAGGGCCTCCAGCTGTTTGAAGATTTTGGAGGGTACTATGGTGTTGAATGCTGGGTTGTAGTCAATGAACAATATTCTTACATAGGTATTCCTCTTGTCCAGATGGGTTAGGGCAGTATGCAGTGTGATGACAATTGCATCATCTGTGGAACTTTTTGGGCAGTATGCAAATTGAAGTGGGTCTAGGGTGGCCGGTAAGGTGGAGGTGATATGATCCTTGACTAGTCTCTCAAAGCACTTCATGATGACAGAAGTGAGTGCGACGGGGCATTCTTGGGTACAGGAACAATGGTGGCCATCTTGAAGCATATGGGGACAGCAGACAGGAATAGGGAGCGATTGAATATGTCTGTAAACACACCAGCCAGCTGGTCTGTGCATGCTCTGAGGACGTGACTTGGGATGCCATCTGGGCCAGCAGCCTTGCGAGGGTTAACACGTTTAAATGTTTTACTCACGTCAGCCACGGAGAAGGAGGAGGGGGGGGGGCGCAGCCCTTGTTAGCGGGCACCGTATTATCCTCAAGGCGGGCAAAGAAGGTGTTTAGTTTGTGTAGAAGCGTGATATCGGCATCCTTGACGTGGCTGGTTTTCTTTTTGTAGTCCGTAATTTCCTGTAAACTCTGCCACATACGAGACGTATGTTTGAGCAGTTGAATTGCGACTCCACTTTGTCCCTGTACTGGCATTTAGATTGTTTGATTGCCTTGCGGAGGGAATAACTACACTGTTTATATTCAGCCATATTCCCATACCTCTTTCCATGGTTAAATGAGTTTGCACTTTCAGTTTTGCACAAATGCCGCCATCCATCCACTGTTTCTGGTTACGGTAGGTTTTAATAGTCACAGTGAGTACAACATCTCCAATGCACTTCTTTTGTAAACTATTTTATGAAACCGAGTCAGCGAATAGATCAATGTTGTTCTCTGAGGCTGACTGGAACATATCCCAGTCGCGTGATCAAAACAATCTTAAAGCGTGGAGTCTGATTGGTCACACCATCATTGAATGGTTCTAGTCACTGGTACATCCTGTTTGAGTTTCTGCCTATAAGACGGTAGTAGCAAGATGGCGTCGTGATCGGATTTACCGAAGGGAGGGCAGGTGAGGGCTTTGTATGCGTCTCGGAAGTTAGAGTAGCAGTGATCGAGTGTATTACCCCCGTGCGTAGTGCAATCACTATGCTGATAGAATTCTTAAATTTGCTTTGTTAAAATCCCCAGCCACAATAAATGCAGCCTCAGGATATATGGTTTCCAGTTTACATAGAGTCCAGGGAAGTTCCTTGAGGGCTGTTTAAGGGGGAATGTACACAGCTGTGAAGATAACTGACGAGAATTATCTTGGGAGGTAATATGGCCGGCATTTGATTTTAAGGAATTCTAGGTCAGGTGAGCAGAAGGACTTGAGTTCCTGTACGTTGTTATGATTACACCATGAGGCATTCATTGTGAAGCACACAGCCCCCCCCCTTCTTCTTTCCAGAGAGATGTTTATTCCTGTCGGCCTGACATACAAAGAATCCCGGTGGCTGTACTGACACCGACAGCATGTCCCCAGAGAGCCATGTTTCAATGAAACAGAGTATGCAACAATCACGAATGTCTTTCTGGAAGGAAACACTTGCCCTAATTTCGTCTACCTTGTTACCTAGAGACTGGACAGGCGCAGTAGTGCCTCTTCAACCTCAGGAGGCTGAAGAAATTCGGCTTGTCACCAAAAGCACTCACAAACTTTTACAGATGCACCATCGAGAGCATCCTGTCGGGCTGTATCACCACCTGGTATGGCAACTGCTCCACCCACAACCGTAAGGCTCTCCAGAGGGTAGTGAGGTCTGCACAACACATCACCGGGGGCAAACTACCTGCCCTCCAGGACACCTACACCACCCGATGTCACAGGAAGGCCATAAAGATCATCAAGGACAACAACCATCCGAGCCACTGCCTGTTAAGCCCGTTATCATCCAGAAGGCGAGGCCAGTACAGGTGCATCAAAGCAGGGACTGAGAGACTGAAAAACAGCTTCTATCTCAAGGCCATCAGACTGTTAAACAGCCACCACTAACATTGAGTGGCTGCTGCCAACATACTGACTTTAATAATGGGAATTGATGTCACAAGAATGTATCACTAGCCACTTTAAGCAGTGCCACTTAATATAATGTTTACATACCCTACATTACTCATTAATCTCATGTGTATATACTGTACTCGAGACCATCTACTGCATCTTGCCTATGCCGTTCTGTACCATCACCCATTCATATATCTTTATGTACATAGTCTTTATCCCTTTACACTTGTGTGTATAAGGTAGCAGTTGTGGAATTGTTAGGTTAGATTACTCATTGGTTACTACGGCATTGTCGGAAATGGAAGCACAAGCATTTCGCTACACTCGCATTAACATCTGCTAACCATGTGTATGTGACAAATAAAATGTGATTTTATTTGATTTCAGAAGGCCGCTATAGCCTCTCTAACCATGCCATGTTCCTTTGTCTGAGGCTGGAATGGATCAGCCCATATAAACATTTCACAGGGCAGTCTAATACCATCAGGAAGGGATGACTGGGCAAGAAATAGGTCCTAAAACGCTAACCAGGTAATAAGTTGTCTAGGGAGCTATGATTAATTAGCATAGCCTGATCCCAGATCTAGTTCTGCTGTCTTGCCAATCTCCATCGTAGTTGCAAAACAGCACAAACATATAAGGGACCAGGCTAGCGGTGGGGTCAGGAGTTATATACACTACATGTCAAAAAGTATGTGGACACCTGCTCGTCGAACATCTCATTCCAAAATCATGGCCATTAATATGGAGTTGGTCCCCCCTTTGCTTCCATGACAGCCTCCAGTCTTCTTGGAAGGATTTCCACTAGATGTTGGAACATTGCTGCGGAGACTTGCTTCCATTCAGCCACAAGAGCATTAGTGAGGTCGGGCACTGATGTTGGGCGCTAAGGCCTGGCTTGCAGTCGTTGTTCCAATTCAACTATTTCATTAAGCTTTCGACGCACAGTTCTTCTGGTGACGTTGCTTCCAGAGGCAGTTTGGAACTTGGTGGTGAGCATTGCAACCAAGGACAAACGATTTTTACACGCTGTGTGCTTCAGCCCTCGCCGGTCCCATTCCGTGAGCTCCTAGATGTTTCAACTTCACAATAACAGCACTTACAGTTGACCGGGGCAGCTCTAGCAGGGCAGAAATTTGGCAAACTGACTTGTTGGAAAGGTGGCATCCTATGACGTTGCCACGTTGAAAGTCACTGAGCTCTTCAGTCAGTCAATCAATCAATCAAATGTATTTATAAAGCCCTTCTTACATCAGCCGTTGTCACAAAATACTGTACAGAAACCCAGCCTAAAACCCCAAACAGCAAGCAATGCAGGTGGCTAGGAAAAACTCGCTAGAAAGGCAAGAACCTAGGAAGAAACATAGAGAGGAACCAGGCTATGAGGGGTGGCCAGTCTTCTGGCTGTGCCGGGTAGAAATTATGGCCAAGATGTGCAAATGTTCATAGATGATTAGAAGGGTCAAATAATAATAATCACAGTAGGTCAGCACCTCAGGAGTAGTTGTCAGTTGGCTTTTCATAGCCGATCATTCAGAGTATCTCTACCGCTCCTGCTGTCTCTAGAGAGTTGAAAACAGCAGGTCAGGGAACAGGTAGCACGTCCGGTGAACAGGTCAGGGTTCCATAGCCGCAGGCAGAACAGTTGAAACTGGAGCAGCCGCACAGCCAGGTGGACTGGGGACAGCAAGGAGTCATCAGGCCAGGTAGTCCTGAGGCATGGTCCTAGGGATCAGGTCCTCTGAGAGAGAGAGAGAGAGAGAGAGAGAGAGAGAGAGAGAGAGAGAGAGAGAGAGAGAGAGAGAGAGAGAAAGAAAGAAAGAAAGAAAGAAAGAAAGAAAGAAAGAAAGAAAGAAAGAAAGAAAGAATTAGAGAGTGCATACTTAAATTCACACAGGACACCGGATAAGACAGGAGAAATACTCCAGGTATAAGAGACTGACCCTAGCCCCCCGACACTACTGCAGCATAAATACTGGAGGCTGAGACTGGAGGGGTCGGGAAAGTAAGGCCATTCAGTAAAGCCATTCTACTGCCAGTGTTTGTCTATAGAGGTTGCATTTTATACACCTGTCACCTTGACTTCACCTCAATTTGTTTTACACCTGTCAGCAACGGGAAATGGCCAAATCCACTCATTTGAAGGGGTGTCCACATACTTTTGTATATACAGTAAAGTGTCCAAAGTGGCATGTATCAATTATGTATCAATTATGTATCTGTTGGTTTTGTCTGTCTCTTTGGCAATCACAGATATGTTTTGTCAATCACAGATATGTTTTGTCAATCACAGATATGTTTTCTGCTTTTAGGCTTTTTATTTAACATTTACATTTAAGTCATTTAGCAGACGCTCTTATCCAGAGCGACTTACAAATTGGTGCATTCACCTTATGACATCCAGTGGAACAGCCACTTTACAATAGTGCATCTAAATCTTTTAAGAGGGGGTGGTGAGAAGGATTACTTTATCCTATCCTAGGTATTCCTTAAAGAGGTGGGGTTTCAGGTGTCTCCGGAAGGTGGTGATTGACTCCGCTGTCCTGGCGTCGTGAGGGAGTTTGTTCCACCATTGGGGGCCAGAGCAGCGAACAGTTTTGACTGGGCTGAGGTCTGTAGTAGGGAGGCGAGCAGGCCAGAGGTGGATGAACGCAGTGCCCTTGTTTGGGTGTAGGGCCTGATCAGAGCCTGGAGGTACTGAGGTGCCGTTCCCCTCACAGCTCCGTAGGCAAGCACCATGGTCTTGTAGCGGATGCGAGCTTCAACTGGAAGCCAGTGGAGAGAGCGGATGAGCGGGGTGACGTGAGAGAACTTGGGAAGGTTGAACACCAGACGGGCTGCGGCGTTCTGGATGAGTTGTAGGGGTTTAATGGCACAGGCAGGGAGCCCAGCCAACAGCGAGTTGCAGTAATCCAGACGGGAGATGACAAGTGCCTGGATTAGGACCTGCGCCGCTTCCTGTGTGAGGGGCCACCGCCTATGTTAGTTGAGAACGACAGGGTGTTGTCCAGGATCACGCCAAGGTTCTCAGCGCTCTGGTAGGAGGACACAATGGAGTTGTCAACCGTGATGGCGAGATCATGGAACGGGCAGTCCTTCCCCGGGAGGAAGAGCAGCTCCGTCTTGCCGAGGTTCAGCTTGAGGTGGTGATCCGTCATCCACACTGATATGTCTGCCAGACATGCAGAGATGCGATTCGCCACCTGGTCATCAGAAGGGGAAAGGAGAGATTAATTGTGTGTCGTCTGCATAGCAATTATAGGAGAGACCATGTGAGGTTATGACAGAGCCAAGTGACTTGGTGTATAGCGAGAATAGGAGAGGGCCTAGAACAGAGCCCTGGGGGACACCAGTGGTGAGAGCGCGTGGTGAGGAGACAGATTCTCGCCACGCCACCTGGTAGGAGCGACCTGTCAGGTAGGACGCAATCCAAGCGTGGGCCGCGCCGGAGATGCCCAACTCGGAGAGGGTGGAGAGGAGGATCTGATGGTTCACAGTATCGAAGGCAGCCGATAGGTCTAGAAGGATGAGAGCAGAGGAGAGAGAGTTAGCTTTAGCAGTGCGGAGCGCCTCCGTGATACAGAGAAGAGCAGTCTCGGTTGAATGACTAGTCTTGAAACCTGACTGATTTGGATCAAGAAGGTCATTCTGAGAGAGATAGCGGGAGAGCTGGCCAAGGACGGCACGTTCAAGAGTTTTGGAGAGAAAAGAAAGAAGGGATACTGGTCTGTAGTTGTTGACATCGGAGGGATCGAGTGTAGGTTTTTTTCAGAAGGGGTGCAACTCTCGCTCTCTTGAAGACGGAAGGGACGTAGCCAGCGGTCAGGGATGAGTTGATGAGCAGTGAGGTAAGGGAGAAGGTCTCCGGAAATGGTCTGGAGAAGAGAGGAGGGGATAGGGTCGAGCGGGCAGGTTGTTGGGCGGCCGGCCGTCACAAGACGCGAGATTTCATCTGGAGAGAGAGGGGAGAAAGAGGTCAGAGCACAGGGTAGGGCAGTGTGAGCAGAACCAGCGGTGTCGTTTGACTTAGCAAACGAGGATCGGATGTGCACCTTCTTTTCAAAATGGTTGACGAAGTCATCTGCAGAGAGGGAGGAGGGGGAGGGGAGGAGGATTCAGGAGGGAGGAGAAGGTGGCAAAGAGCTTCCTAGGGTTAGAGGCAGATGCTTGGAATTTAGAGTGGTAGAAAGTGGCTTTAGCAGCAGAGACAGAGGAGGAGAATGTAGAGAGGAGGGAGTGAAAGGATGCCAGGTCCGCAGGGAGGCGAGTTTTCATCCATTTCCGCTCGGCTGCCCGGAGCCCTGTTCTGTGAGCTCGCAATGAGTCGTCGAGCCACGGAGCGGGAGGGGAGGACCGAGCCGGCCTGGAGGATAGGGGACATAGAGAGTCAAAGGATGCAGAAAGGGAGGAGAGGGAGGGTTGAGGAGGCAGAATCAGGAGATAGGTTGGAGAAGGTTTGAGCCGAGGGAAGAGATGATAGGATGGAAGAGGAGAGAGTAGCGGGGGAGAGAGAGCGAAGGTTGGGACGGCATACCATCCGTAGGGGCAGTGTGGGAAGTGTTGGATGAGAGCGAGAGGGAAAAGGATACAAGGTAGTGGTCGGAGACTTGGAGGAGTTGCAATGAGGTTAGTGGAAGAACAGCATCTAGTAAAGATGAGGTCGAGCGTATTGCCTGCCTTGTGAGTAGGGGGAAGGTGAGAGGGTGAGGTCAAAGAGGAGAGGAGTGGAAAGAAGGAGGCAGAGAGGAATGAGTCAAAGGTAGACGTGGGGAGGTTAAAGTCGCCCAGAACTGTGAGAGGTGAGCCGTCCTCAGGAAAGGAGCTTATCAAGGCATCAAGTTCATTGATGAACTCTCCGAGGGACCCTGGAGGGCGATAAATGATAAGGATGTTAAGCTTGAAAGGGCTGGTAACTGTGACAGCATGGAATTCAAAGGAGGCGATAGACAGATGGGTAAGGGAGAAAGAGAGATGACCACTTGGGAGAGATGAGGATCCCGGTGCCACCACCCCGCTGACCAGACGCTTTGGGTGTGCGAGAACACGTGGGCGGACGAAGAGAGCAGTAGGAGTAGCAGTGTTATCTGTGGTGATCCATGTTTCCGTCAGTGCCAAGAAGTCGAGGGACTGGAGGGAGGCATATCTGCCTTGTTGGCCGCAGATCGGCAGTTCCAGAGGCTACCGGAGACCTGGAACTCCACGTGGAGTCGTGCGCGCTGGGACCACCAGATTAGGGTGGCCGCCACGCTGTGGAGCGTTTGTATGGTCTGTGCAGAGAGGAGAGAACAGGGATAGACAGACACATAGTTGACAGGCTACAGAAGAGGCTACGCTAATGCAAGGAGATTGGAATGACAAGTGGACTACACGTCTCGAATGTTCAGAAAGTTAAGCTTACGTAGCAAGAATCTTATTGACTAAAATGATTAAAATGATACAGTACTGCTGAAGTAGGCTAGCTGGCAGTGGCTGCGTTGTTGACTTTGTAGGCTAGCTGGCAGTGGCTGCGTTGTTGACACTACACTAATCAAGTCGTTCCGTTGAGTGTAATAGTTTCTACAGTGCTGCTATTCGGGGCTAGCTGGCTAGCTAGCAGTGTTGATTACGTTACGTTGCGTTAAAAGAACGACAATAGCTGGCTAGCTAACCTAGAAAATCGCTCTAGACTACACAATTATCTTTGATACAAAGACGGCTATGTAGCTAGCTATGTAGCTATGTAGCTATTTTATTTTATATCCAATGAAAATTCCTTGTGGTTTTGTGTGTAAGGTTTTGTAAAGAGGTCTAGGTGACCTTCAGGGTCAAGCAGCTATCTGTTTGTGTAATGCAGACGCTGGGAGTCAGGAAGCAAGTACAGGGGGTGACTTTAATAATAACTAGGACAATACAAAACAAGAGTAGCGTCTGGACATGAGAAACTAATACTGCCTGGGGAAAGAACCAAAGGGAGTGACAGATATAGGGGAGGTAATCATAGAAGTGATGGAGTCCAGGTGAGACGCAGGTGACGATGGTGGCAGGTGTGTGTAATAATAAGTAAACAGGCGAAAATGAGCACCAGAGAGGGGGAGCGGAATAAGACATGACAGATTGGGTCATTCTGTCTGTTTATTTGTGTTTAATGGCTGTTATGTTTGTGTTTATGTGAATGTCTCCCTAACTCATGCCCGTTACTCTTTCTTCATAGGCCATCGACAACAGCTTGACCCTGAGATAAGCAGAAAGTACATTTATTTTTTTCTCAAAACAGACAGTAAAATATCTATTCTATTCCATGATATTCTTGTCCAACAGGAGGAGGACTTCCTGGAAATGGTGAGCACCGGCCAGCAGATGGAGAGCCAATACGGCCACTTGTTTGAGAAGGTGATCGTCAACGACGACCTGACAGCAGCATTCAGTGAACTGAATGGGGCTCTGAAGAAGATGGAGACAGACACTCACTGGATACCCATCAGATGGACTCACTCCTGAGAACCACGGAGAGAGACTTTTTGAGAAAGAAGATTAAAAAGGGAAGGACTTTTTAACAAAGTTGTTAGCATATTTATATATTTTCCCTTATTTCTGCCATGTGTGTGGTGGGCATGATTGGATAGCAGTGAACTGACTTTATATATTGCACTACCCTTTGGTCAAGGTACTATGTAGGAAATATGGTGCCATTTTGGGACGAAGCCTGTATCTCTGTCTGGGTCTTCCACTGGGCCCTGTCCAGCTCAGTCAACAGTCAATGCACTGGACATCTTGAGGGTGGGGCTGGTCTGATCTGGTTTTAGACCGCTGCTCTGTCTTCAGATCGCTTTCACTGTGACTGCCAATCAGTGCTGTGCCAGTACGTACTGTAACTACAAGCTCCTTCCTTAGTGTGTTTTTTAACATTAGTTTATAGAAAACAAAGGGACAGGGCCTCCCGGGTGGCGCAGTGGTTAAGGGCGCTGTACTGCAGCGCCAGCTGTGCCATCAGAGTCCCTGGGTTCGCGCCCAGGCTCTGTCGTAACCGGCCGCGACCGGGAGGTCTGTGGGGCGACGCACAATTGGCCTAGCGTCACCTGGGTTAGGGAGTGCTTGGTCGGTAGGGGTGTCCTTGTCTCATCGCGCACCAGCGACTCCTGTGGTGGGCTGGGCGCAGTGTGCGCTAGCCAAGGTGGCCAGGTGCACGGTGTTTCCTCCGGCGCATTGGTGCGGCTGGCTTCCGGGTTGGATGCGCACTGTGTTAAGAAGCAGTGCGGCTTGGTTGGGTTGTGTATCGGAGGACGCATGACTTTCAACCTTCGTCTCTCCCGAGCTCGTACGGGAGTTGTAGCGATGAGACAAGATAGTAGCTACTACAACCACGAAATTGGGGAGAAAAAGGGGTAAAATTTCTAATTTAAAAAACAAAGGGATTTGTATTTTTCTGTTTCTGGATTGACAGTGGGCGGTGTTTACATGTACATTTCTGTATGTTACTGCAAAGCCTCAAGAAGAGAATAATGGGGAAAGAGATACAAATAAACATTTTGCCTTCAAGTCTTAAACTCCGCTTCGTTCCAAAAGTTCACCCTTTTCTCTATGTAGTGCACTACTTTTGACCAAGGCCCATAGCAATCTGGTCAAAAATAGTCCACTATATAGGGGTAGGGTGCCATTTCTGATGCACCTTCAAACTCCGGTAAACTATGCCTTTGCCGTTTTTAACGCTTCCATAGACTGTTATGCCGAGATGGCAAAGCAAAATGGTACAGTACACTCATCGAAGGGCAACAACAGGTGTCATTTTATTTCAGAGAAATTAATATATTTTCATATTTTTCTGCTATTTTACATACCTTTTTATAGATGACATATTTCTAACATATTTTATAAAGAAGCACCATGATACTGTCACTGTATAACCTGAGGTGATTCCTGACGTTACTTTGATGTTGGAAGCCTTCTTTCAAGGCATTAGACAGTGTCTTGTCGTCGTACCTCAAGTTCCTGTGCCCTACTTTACACAGAGTGCGTTCTAAACGGCACCCTTATTCCCTATATAGGGATTTAGGACAACGCCTAGGTGTTTTATACTTTTTTTTATTTAGGAGCTATTTAAAAAAAGATATTTAAACCCTACTTTGAATACTTTACTCATGACGGTGACCAGGCAGCAAAACAATTTGCCAATTAAACTACCAGACATTGGCTTGTCATTTGTAAGTAAAATGTTCTCAATCTAGTATAATTAGGGTGGAGTGGAGTTAGCCTTAATTTATTCTCATAAAACAGGCCTAAAACAAGGAACCTTACAGAGGGCTCCATAGCGCTAATAGATTTACAACAGACGAAGAAAAAAAAGTAGCTGCTTCTAACTTAACAAGGTTCAGGTTATATAGAGAAAGGTTGGAGTTGCTAGTCCTCCACACCTCTCTTTCAATTTCCCTGTCTGTCTGTCTGTCTGTCTGTCTGTCTGTCTGTCTGTCTGTCTGTCTGTCTGTCTGTCTGTCTGTCCGTCCGTCCATCCGTCCGTCTATCCCTCTACCCTTTCCCTGCTATTCAGTTTCTGTATCCCACGGTTAGGTGGCTAGACTATAAAGTGTATGTTGGATTGTTTGATGAGATCATTTCTGGAGCTATGATGTTGAGGGTTTAAAAATTCTGGTAACTTTCCTCAAATTGTATGGACAGTTACCAGAATTTTGCAACCCTAATCATGTCTGATGTTCAAAGACCCTACACAAATGGAAGGTTAATTCGGCTTCCTCTCAACATTTCATACAGTTCCTCCTGTATAGGGTAGCAATTATTTATATTTTTTCATTCCTTGGTTTTCCAGGATTCCTGGTTGGAATATTTTCCTGGAATCAGGAGTGAATTACCAGGAGATCCTTGAATCCTTACCAGAATTCTCCAACCCTACTCCTGTAGTCTGGGTTTAGGCCCTGCTGGGTGCAGTGACCTCACGAGCAGTGACCTCATGTTCTCTCTCTTCCCAAGTTTTCACACTTACACCACCAACCATAGGTGTTAGTTAGTTAGCTCCGTTTCCAGCTAAGGTCATGAAGAGGCACCACAGCTATCTCTCTCTCTGTCTGGTGTCTGTTTTCTCTTTTAAAGCTGTTCTCTCTCTCTCTCTCTTTTTTCTTTTATCCCTTTATTTTTATTGATCAAAACATGTCTTTATATCACAGGTGCGCCTGTTTATTTTTTTTCTGATTATCAAGCTTATTTAAAAGGATATTTTTGTTTCAGGTTAAGCCACTAGAATACCATGTTTATCTACACTTCCGGGTTAACCCTTAAGTTTTCCCATCATTTTATTACATGTTCATGTTATGTTAGGTTCATAATTACCCTCTAGTCATCCATATCATTTATCGGATTCAGAAGTTCAGTCTGTGAGGGTATTTTTCTTCAGACTGAATATGAAATACTTTATTTGGCAAGTTGTAAGAGTTTTATTTTTACTTGTACATTTTATATTAAAATATTCAACCAAATGTGTACTTTTTAAGATGTTAATAAGTATGGCAAGTGAACGATGATTGTAGCCGTGAGAGAATTTTCCTCTCATAACAGTGATATGGGACACGTGGGGTTGTTAGAATCGTGTGTCTAGAATGTGTTTCTGAGCCCTTGAGTGCCATTTAGCTCAACTTTCACTCGCGCCGATGAAGAAGAAAAACACCTTCACAGAGACACTTTGAGTGCACACTTGTGTAAATAGAACTCAGATGCTATGTCCGAAATGGAACCTGATTCCCTTTATAGTGCACTACTTTTCACCAGGGCCCATAAGTAATGCGCTATGTGGGGAATAAGGTGCCATTTGGGATGGAACCTCACATTCACATCTTTCATCTGTAGATGTCTGACTTCACCAGAGAGCAGTGATCATTGCTAATTTATTTATCATCTAAGCAATTACTGTCGTAGACAGCTCTGCTGTGTTGACATCCTAGCCTCAGAGAGACCATTGATATCAATCAATCAATCATCACCTGAATGAGCACTCTGAGTTGAGTAGGGTCCCGGGGTGAGGACTGAAACCTGTGTCTATATATCTGTCTATTTGTTGAAACTGGAGGCCTGCAGTGTTGCCTAATTAAACAATGTTATGTTGTCAAACGGGCCAAATGACTAACTCAGGTGTCACTGACTGGGCCTGGACCTTCAAACACAATGGCTTTAGTATAGCAGAAGGGGATCTGGAGAAGTCCTAAGGCTACATCCAAAAATGGCACCCTATTCCCTACTGTACATAGTGCACTACTTTTGGCCAGAGTCTTGGTCAAAAGTAGTGCACTATATATGGTATAGGGTGCCATTTGGGACAAGGGCTCAGATTGTCTGAGTGGCACTCCGAAAAATGCTTGATGACGATCCAAAACAAACCCTTCTGCCCAAGACAGGTCGCCTCAGTAACCTTCACATTCCCTCTGTTCCACAGAGCTCACATTGATGGCTGCCGTGTGGAGCAGGGCAGGAGTTCACAGGCCCAGGCAGGGAGGGAGGGATGAGGAGGAGTAGAAGAGAGGGGGGTGAGGAGTGGAGCAGGACAGGAGTTTGCAGGGAGGGATAAGGAGGTGAGGAAAGGGGGAGGAAGTAGGGAGGACAGGAGTTTACAGGCTAACATAGGAAAAGAGGGTTGATGAGAGGGAGATAGAGGGAAGGATGAGGAGCAGGAAAGAGGTGGCTGGGAACAGGCCGGGAGGGAGTGGTGTGGAAAGGAGAGGAGAGTGGGGGAAGGTCAGGGAGAGGTAATGGCACTCTGTGAGGAGGGCAAGGGGAAGGGTTTCACTCTCCTCTTCCCCTTAATTGGGATTAAGGAGTGATGTGGGACTCACTCACTTACTCGCCGTGCTCCACAGTACATGTGTGTCCCAAATGGTACCCTATTCCCTTTATAGTGCACTCACTTACTTGCCGTGCTCCACAGTACTTAGTGTGTCCCAAATGGTACCCTATATAGTGTACTACTTTTGACCATGGTCCAAAGGGTACTATAGTAGTGCACTATAAAAAGGGAATAGGGTGCCATTTTGAGCGCACAACTGTAAGTGGGGACATGAGAAGGAGCTGGAGCTGGCCTGACATGCCAGGCTTTTAGAGGTAAGAAAGAGAGGGAGGGACACAGAGGGAGAGAGGGAGGAAGACAGATTTCCACTTGGGTTTTACCTTCCAAAAGCCATCAAGCTCAATGATCCATATTTAACACAAGAAAAATACTGCCTCACATCGTCCCCTGGGCGTGGGAAACCAGAGCCGTGGGAACGTGGGCCGAGTGACAGGTAAGAAAAGGTTGTAGCTTCTAAGTGAGCTCTGAATTTCTCTCCACGTCATAACAGCCATGTTATCGGTGCTGACTATCTGGTCTGCATCCAAATGGCACCCTATATTTTCCCTTTATAGTGCACTACTTTTGACCAGAGCCCTATGAGTACACTAATTCCCTTTATAGTGCACTACTTTTGACCAGGGCTCATTTGGGATGCAAACTGTGTTTGGGGATTGCTGGCTGGGTGTCCTGGGTAAAGGTGTCTTCCCAGCCTCCAATGAGCCAAAGTGACTGGAGTCACTTCCATCTCCACTCTCCTGTCCTCTCTGGTTTAGTTCTTCTCTGAACAGCTCACACAGGATTTGTCCCAATATAGGGCCCGATTCTGACCCGAGTTAAGCGCACGCGTAAATGGAATGTAATTTCCCTTTTTATGCACTTTTCTCTGTGTATTATGACGAACTTAAACATGAGAATAGGGTGCTTTTCACCCACTATTCATTTTGGGTGGAGATCGAATAAATGAAGATGTGGCTGAGGTGTGTACAGATATGCTGTATTCTGACTTTGACTTAATTCCCCAATAATTCCACCACCTTTACGCATGAATCCATGAAGAAGTTCTAGCGAACGTACTGGTTCCAAGTAGAAAAAGCATCTACTTTTTTCAGATAGAAATAACACCATTGTCCATGCACTTTAATGGACATATTTATAAGAGATATTGATTAGAGATAGGTAAATGAGTAATCCATTTGGATAAGGGAATTGTAAATACACTACATTACCAAAAGTATGTGGACACCTGCTCGTCGAACATCTCATTCCAAAATCATGGGCATTAATATGGAGTTGGTCCTCCCTTTGCTTCTATAACAGCCTCCAGTCTTCTGGGAAGGCTTTCCACTAAATGTTGGAACATTGCTGCCGGGAACTTGCTTCCATTCAGCCACAAGAGCATTAGTGAGGTCAGGCACTAAGGCCTGGCTCACAGTCAGCGTTCCAATTCATCCCAAAGGTGTTCGATGGGGTTGAGGTCAGAACTGCACAAGTTTAGTTAAGTTCTTTCACACTGATCTTGATAAACCATTTCTGTATGGACCTCGCTGAAACAGGAAAGGGCCTTCCCCAAACTCTTTCCACAAAGTTGGAAGCACAGAATCGTCTCGAATGTCATTGTATTCTGTTACGTTAGTTCCCTTCAATGGAACTAAGGGGCCTAGCCTTAACAATGAAAACAGCCCAAGACTATTATTCCTCCTCCACCAAACTTTACAGTTGGCACTATGCATTGGGGCAGGTAGCGTTCGCCAAACCCAGATTAGTCCGCCAGACTGCCATATGGTGAAGAGTGACTCCAGGGAACGCATTTCTACTGCTGCAGAGTCCAATGGAGTTGAGCTTTAGACCACTCCAGCCGAGGCTTGGCATTGCGTAAGGTGATCTTAGGCTTGTGCGCGGTCATGGAAACCCATTTCATGAAGCTCCCGACAAACAGTTCTTGTGCTGAACAAAGACACGTAAGCTAATGAAAATGTTATGGAGCGGAGTGCAGACCAAGCCGAACCTGACGCATGGCGCAATACTTGGTTGTGTCATCACGAAGTTCCGTGGTTAGTGCAGGCAATAGACAAGGGTATAGCCTACTATTGTACATTATTGTCATTATTACTGTGTAGGTCTATGTACACGATACTTCCAACATTACCATGGGTTAAAGAACTGAATGTGGCATATTTCTAAATTATGAGTTA
>NC_068424.1:41065340-41247840 GCF_023373465.1 Oncorhynchus keta
ACACACACACTTGTACACTCCTCACATGCTGCTGTTACTCTGTTCTTTATTTTACTCCTATTATTATCTATCCTGATGCCTAGTCACTTTACCCTACCTCCATGTATATATCTATCTCAAATACCTCATAATCCTGTACTTTGATCTGGTAATGGTAGTCCCTGAATATAAACTCAGCAAAAAAAAAGAAACGTCCTCTCACTGTCAACTGCGTTTATTTTCAGCAAACTTAACATGTGTAAATATTTGTATGAACATAACAAGATTCAAAAACTGAGAAATAAACTGAACAAGTTCCACAGACATGTGACTAACACAAACTGAATAGTGTGTCCCTAAACAAAGGGGGGGTCAAAATCAAAAGTAACAGTCTGGTGCATTTCCTCCGAATGGACTGCACCAGATTTGCCAGTTCTTGCTGTAAGATGTTACCCCACTCTTCCACCAAGGCACCTGCAAGTTTCCGGACATTTTTGGGGGGAATGGCCCTAGCCCTCACCCTCCAATCCAACAGGTCCCAGACGTGCTCAATGGGATTGAGATCCGGGCTCTTCGCTGGCCATGGCAGAACACTGACATTCAAGACTTGCAGGAAATCACACACAGAATGAGCAGCATTGCTGGTGGCATTGTCATCAGCTGTCAGAGAAGCTTACCGATTCCTGCGGGAAGGGTACCACATAAAGGAGGAGCATGTGTTCCCTATATTGCACACTGTTGAGATAGCCTGCAATGACAACAAGCTCAGTCCAATGATGCTGTGACAAACCATCCCCGACCATGATGGACCCTCCACCTCCAAATCACCTTGGTGTAACGCTCATTCCTTCGACGATAAACGAGAATCCGACCATCCCCCCTTGTGAGACAAAACCGTCAATTGTCAGTGAAGAGCAGTTTTTGCCAGTCCTGTCTGGTCCAGCAGCGGTGGGTTTGTGCCCAAAGGCGACATTGTTGCCGGTGATGTCTGGTGAGGACCTGACAACAGGCCTAGAAGCCCTCAATCCAGCCTCACTCAGCCTATTGCGGACAGTCTGACCACTGACTGAGGAATTGTGCGTTCCTGGTGTAATTCGGGCATTTTCTGTTGTCATCCTGTACCTGTCCCACAGGTGTGATGTTTGGATGCATCGATCCTGTGCAGGTGTTGTTACATGTGGTCTGCCACTGCGAGGACGATCAGCTGTCCGTCCTGTCTCCCCGTAGCACAGTCTTAGGCATCTCACAGTACGGACATTGCAATTTATGCAACTGGCCACATCTGCAGTCCTCATGCCTCCTTGAAGCATGCCTAAGGCATGTTCACACAGCTGAGCAGGGACGCTGGGCATCTTTCTTTTGGTGTTTTTCAGAGTCAGTAGAAAGGCCTCTTTAGTGTCCTAAGTTTTCATAACTGTGAATTTAATTTTCTACCATCTGTAAGCTGTTAGTGTCTTACTGACCGTTCATCAGATGCATGTTCACGGTTCATTGAACCAGTATTTAAACCCATTACAATGAAGATCTGTGAAGTTATTATGAACTATCTTTTAATCAGCACAACATTTTTCAGCTGTGCTAACATAATTGACAAAGGGTTTTCCAATCATTTAGCGTGAAATGTCCACCGCCAAAGTTATTTCCCATGTTTAGGCACCAAAACTCATTGTGCTTCATCACATGAAGGTGACATATCTGAGGATATGTTTGCATCATACTCAGTAGTAGGCTATATAAGGCACGGAAAGGCAAACATCATCATATTTAATCCAAATTGCTATTTCCAAAGCACATCTCTACTCATTCTGTTAAAAAAAATGCAGCATTTCAAATGCAGAGCTTCAATCACAAAACATTTTCTGTAAAGATGTAAACATAGGCAAATCTTTGCGAAAATGTTTTATTTTCTTTATTACAGAAAATACAAGTTTTAAACACTCTTTATTATTATGGATGATGCGATGTGTGCAGATTGGGTCATCAGCGATGGTCCCTCACGGTCCACATCCAATGTGGCAGTAGAGTGTTGGTCTGTGATCCATTCCAAACCGTCAATGCAAAAATCATTAATCAAAGTTGTGTCAATTTTGCAAGAAAATATATAAATATATATTTAAGGTGCCCCAAAGCTTTTTACTATCATTCTTAATAGAATTTATGTTTGTTTCATAGTTTAGTTAATTTTTTGTTTAATTTAGTTTCGTCACATGATTAATCAATTTGCAGTACATTTACCAATCGGTTGGGCTGCCAGACTTATTTGCCACTTATTTTGCCTCATCACTCTCAACCATAACATTTTTCAATTTCTCATCAAACGAAGGGTATTTAACAGTTTTAACAGTAGTTTTCTTACTGAGTTCATGCTGGCCCTAGGACCATGCCTCAGGACTACCTGACATGATGACTCCTTGCTGTCCCCAGTCCACCTGGCTGTGCTGCTGCTCCAGTTTCAACTGTTCTGCCTGTGATTATTATTATTTGACCATGCTGGTCATTTATGAACATTTGAACATCTTGGCCATGTTCTGTTATAAACTCCACCCGGCACAGCCAGAAGAGGACTGGCCACCCCACATAGCCTGGTTTCTTCCTAGGTTTTGGCCTTTCTAGGGAGTTTTTCCTAGCCACCGTGCTTCTACACCTGCATTGCTTGCTGTTTTGGGTTTTAGGCTGGGTTTCTGTACAGCACTTTGAGATATCAGCTGATGTACGAAGGGCTATATAAATACATTTGATTTGATTTGTTTTATTAGTAACATTTTAGAAATGTGTCAAGGACAGCGTCTGGTTGCTCCTCATGACACACTACAGACCAGCAAATATTCTTTAAATTATCAACATATGTTTGTAGACGAGAAGCATGTACAGGCAGGGAACATTTAATGAAACATGGACAGGAACAGAATATGGACAGCATCTGGACAGGGGAAATCAATAATGCTGACAATGGGAACAAACTGAGGAGCAGATAGATATAGAAGGGTAATCAAAAAGTAAAATATTCCAGGTGAGAACAATGAGCAATGATGATTGTAATGGTGACGTACAGGTGTTACAGTACGTCACCCGCTACCCGGCGTCCATAAGGTGTGGGAGGTGTGGGAGCCTGACGATCCGTGACAACATAAGAATCAGTACAAAACTTATACACAAAGCCTTTGGAACTTTGGTTTTCCAAGATATGGCTACACTATTGTGATCACTACATCCTATGGAATTTGATATTGCTTTAAAGCAAATTTCTGCAGCATTAGTAAAGATGTGATCCATACATGTTGATGGTTTCATTCCTGTGCTATTTGTAACTACCCTGGTATGTTGACTGACCTGAAGCAGGTTGCTGGCACTGGTTACAGTTTGAAGTTTCTCTTGAGTGGGCAGCTTGATGAAAGCTAGTCAATATTTAAATCATCCAGAAAATATACTTGTCTGTTAATATCACATACATAATTAAGCATTTCACACATTATCCAGATACTGACTGTTAGCACTTGTTGGTCTATAGCTGCTTCCCACAAGAATGGGCTTTAGGTGTGGCAGATGAACCTGCAGCCATACTACTTCATCAGTATTTAACATGAGATCCTCTCTAAGCTTTACAGGAATTTGGTTCTGAATATATATTTGAAGTCTGAAGTTTACATACATCTTAGCCAAAAACATTTAAACTCAGTTTTTCACAATTCATGACATTTAATCCTAGTAAAAATTCCCGGTCAGTTAGGATCACCACTTTATTGTAAGAATGTGAAATGTCAGAATAATAGTAGAGAGAATTATTTATTTCAGCTTCACTTTTTTTCATCACATTCCCAGTGGGTCAGAACTTTACATACTACACTCCATTAGTATTTGTTAGCATTGCCTTTAAATTGTTTAACATGGGTCAAACATTTTGGGTAGCCATCCACAAGCTTCCCACAATAAGTTGGGTGAATTTTGACCCATTTCACCTGACACAGCTGGTGTAACTGAGTCATGTTTGTAGACTTTGCTCGCACATGCTTTTTCAGTTCTGCCCACACGTTTTCTACAGGGTTGAGGTCAGGGCTTTGTAATGGCCACTCCAATAGCTTGACTTTGTTGTCCATAAGCCATGTTGCCAGAACATTGAAAGTAAGCTTATGGTCATTGTCCATTTGGAAGACCCATTTGTGACCAAGCTTTAACTTGCTGACTGATATCCACATACTTTTCCTGCCTCATGATGTCATCTATTTTATGAAGTGCACCAGTCCCTCCTACAGCAAAGCACCCTCACAACATGATGCTGCCACCCCCGTGCTTCACGGTTGGGATGTTGTTCTTTAGCTTGCAAGCCTCCCCTTTTTCCTCCAAACATAACAATGGTCATTATGGCCAAACAGTTCTATTGTTGTTTCATCAGACCAGAGGACATTTCTCCCAGAATTACAATATTTTTCCCCATGTGCAGTTGCAAACCGTAGTCTGGATTTTTTATGGCTGTTTTGGAGCAGTGGCTTCTTCCTTGCTGAGCGGCCTTTTCCGGTTATTTTGATATAGGACTCGTTTTACTGTACCTGTTTCCTCCAGCCTCTTCACAAGACTCGTTGCTGTTGTTCTGAGATTGATTTGCACTTTTCGCACCAAAGTACGTTCATCTCTAGGAGACATAATGCATCTCCTTCCTGAGCGGTATGACTGCTGCGTCATTCTATGGTGTTTATACTTGCATGCTATTGTTTGTACAGATGAATGTGGTACGTTCAAGCATTCGGAAATTGCTCCCAAGGATGAGCCAGACTGCTGGAGGTCTACAATTGTTTTCTGAGGTCTTGGCTGATTTATTTAGATTTTCCAATGGTGTCAAGCAAAGAGGCACTGAGTTTGAAGGTAGGCCTTGAAATACATCCACATGTACACCACCAATTGACTCAAATGATGTCAATTAGCCTTCTGATAGAAGCTTCTAAAGCCATAACATAATTTTTTTGCATTTTCCAAGCTGTTTAAAGGCACAGTCAACTTAGTGTATGTAAACTTCTGACCCACTGGAATTGTGATACAAGTGAAATAATCTGTCTGTAAACAATTGTTGGAAAAATGACTTGTATCATGCACAAAGTAGATTTCCTAACCTACTTCCTAACCTACTATAGTTTGTTATCAAAAATGTGTGGAGTGGTTGAAAAACGAGTTTTAATGATTCCAACCTAAGTGTATGTAATCTTCCAACATCAACTGTAGATCTTAACACCTCCCCCACTGATATTATTTTTTTTCGGTAGATGTTATAGCCATGTATTGCTATCACTGTATCATCAAAGGTATTGTCTAAGTGAGTTTCAGAGATATGAATATCATCTGTTACAAGCTATTTTCTTAATGAACCTTGTTTCTTAGGCTATGTTAATATGGACTAATTTTTGTACTTTTCTGGGTTGCTTGAATGTTTTAATGCTTCACTGAGAAGCTTATCAGAAGTAGTCTTGCTTATGTTATTTATATTAGAGCTGATAGTGCGGTGGACTTTCTACTAGGGCACAGGGCCTCAGTGCTAACAGTGTAATTCTGTTCATCGGCACATGATTACTGCATACAATAGCTGTAGGACCAACAGAGGTATGTATTCAGGGCAGTTAGGGGGACATAAATTAAGTTACTTACATTGTCTCTGCAAATGCCCATGGAATAATGTACATTTGAGGCATCATTAGGACAACTCAACATCACAATGATAGGGTTTAACTGAGCTGAAATTATTGGCCGTTTTTTTTATCTTTCAGTGCTAGAATCAGTTCTTTAAAATCCATTTTCAGAAGTTACGAGCTAGCCCTCCTGATGTCGTTTGACCCCACATGGACTATGACAGCGTCAGGTCCAGGCATCTGTCGTAGAATTGTAGGAGGCAGCCTTGTAATGTCCTGTACTTGTGCTCCTGGGTAGCACAGAGTTTCTGCACTGGGAACCAAGATGATGCTCACCATCGAGCTGCCGATGATGACAGCTGGTGAAACAGCCAAGGAATTCTGGATGTTCTTTTGCCTCAAATAGTTTAGATGACCCATCGAAAACCGAAGGGTGGTGTGGCCCGATGGACCCGAGCCGGCTGTAATATTTATCATGGATGATGAATGGGCTGGTCTCTCAGGCAACCTCACGGTCTGATGAGGGTGGGAGCTTGAGGATCTGAACCCGAGGTAGAAGCCACCAGAGACAGAGACAGAACAGAGGATCAAGGCGCACGTACCTCAGGATATGATCTCGAATTAGAAGCCCATTAGGAAGAAGGTGCCGGAACCTCTGCATCCAGGGCGGCAAAGACATTTCTGATCTGTGTCTGGTCTGGGCTTAACATCTCCAAGGAGGCCCCTGTTGCCAGAGGATGCTTTATTCGACTTCCACGGCAAGTGACATACAGTGGGGCAAAAAAGCATTTAGTCAGCCACCAATTGTGCAAGTTCTCCCACGTAAAAATATGAGAGAGGCCTGTGATTGTCATCATAGGTACACTTCATCTATGACAGACAAAATGAGACAAAAAAATCCAGAAAATCACATTGTAGGATTTTTTATGAATTTATTTGCAAATTATGGTGGAAAATAAGTCAATAACAAAAGTTTATCTCAATACTTTGTTATATACCCTTTGTTGGCAATGACAGAGGTCAAATGTTTTCTGTAAGTCTTCACAAGGTTTTCACACACTGTTGCTGGTATTTTGGCCCATTCCTCCATGCAGATCACCTCTAGAGCAGTGCTGTTTTGGGGCTGTTGCTGGGTAACACAGACTTTCAACTCCCTCCAAAGATTTTCTATGGGGTTGAGATCTGGAGACTGGCTAGGCCACTCCAGGACGTTGAAATGCTGTATCCTCCTGGCTGGTTGGTCCAACGGATGTTATTTTGCCTCAGGCTGTTTAGAAGACCCATTGAGAACCGAAGGGCGGTCTGGCCCGATGGACCCGAGCCGGCTGTAGTATTCATTGTGGATGATGAGTGGGCTGGTCTCTCAGGCAGCCTCACTGTCTGATGAGGGTGGGAGCTCTGAGAATCTGAACCAGAGGTAGAAGCCAGAGGTAGAGCCAGAGACAGAGACAGAACAGAGGCTGAAGTTGCAGGTACCTCCGGCCCTCAAATCACAAAAAGTTCTACAGCTGCCACATTGAGAGCATCTTGACTGGCTGCATCACTGCTTGGTATGGCAACAACACTACCTTCGATCGCATAGCGCTACAGAGGGTGGTGCAGACAGCCCAGTACATAACTAGGGCCAAGCTCCCTGTCATCTAGGACCTATATATCAGGCATTGTTAAAGGCTCCAGCGACTCAAGCCATAGACTGTTCACTGCTTCCGCATGGCAAGTGGTACCGTTGCATCAAGTCTAACACCAACAGGCTCCTAAACAGCTTCTATTCCCAAGCAATAAGACTGCTAAATAGCTAACAAAATGGCTGCACGGTCTATCTGAGTTGACCCGAGCATTTTTCTTTTTTCTTTTTGCACAGGACTCCACAAACTCACACACACTGACACTCCAACACACACACGCACAAAAACTCATTTAATTTGCTCACATACACTTAACATGCACACACATTTATACTTACTCTACACACACACACACACACACACACACACACACACACACACACACACACACACACACACACACACACACACACACACACACACACACACACACACAGACAATCAACATAAATGCTGCCTCTACTCTGTTTATTATATCCTGATGCATACCCCTTACCCCTGTACATATCTACCTCTATCACTCCAGTATCCCTGCACATTGTAAATACGGTATTGGAACTGACCCTGTATATAGATGATTTACTTCTCGTGTTATTCTTATTTTTTATTTACTTAGTACTACATTGATATTGATTACAGCATTGTTGGGTTTAAAGCTTGCAAGAAAGGCACTTCACTGTACTTGTGCACATGACATTAAAACATGAGACGTTAAACTTAATAAATACAATTTATTTGAGAGAAGTAAGGAGTGGCATGGGGTTTACAGTGCATATTTTGATAGAGTAGGGTACAGAAACTGGAAGGCTGGCATCCTGCAGTGGTTGTCATAGCCTAGGTGCCCACCCTACCTTCACTAGGCCCTGAGAAAAGACACACACACACCTACCCTGACACACACTCATCCCTTTCCTGTGGTGGGTGGCGGTACCTCCTAACCAACAGACAGGGCAATACAAATGAGTTTTGTTCAAAACAGCAAAATATGTTAAAACTACTTTGACTTTTCAGTGTAATATGAATGATGTGATTTAAAGAGGCTTGAAAAAAGAGGCAACTGAAATTCCCAATGTACACATCAGTGAGTTAGGAATTATAAATCAATATTCTGTCAAGTTCTTCAGAACTCACTTTTAGCCAAATGAGAATCAGTCAAAATAATTTAAACCATCAGTTGGAGTTGTAATTCATTTTCATGAAATCCATTTGTCATTTGTTGAGGTACGATGAAATATATTTCAGATTATTGTTGGGAGTGGGGCAGGGTAAATATGTTTTCCTCTGCCTGTAATTACCTGCAATTGCTCTTAACCTGCAACATTTGCAAAATGACTCCATGATAATGGAAACAAATGTATTTTCAGCATCATTAGGAATTTGTTTTCACCTTTCAAATGCTTTATTATAATGGTAAGAATTTGTGTAGTTCTAGGTTTGTTCACTTCTTTATATATATTTCTCTATTGTAAAGGTTCTCTTGTGGTGAAGGAGAGTCGGACCAAAATGCCGCGTGGTGATTGAGATCCATGTTTTAATAAACAAACGTAACATGAATCTAAATACAAAACACTACAAAAAACAATAAACATAACGAAAACCGAAACAGCCTATACTTGTGTACACTAACACATAGACAGACACAAGGACGCTAAGGACAATCACCCACGACAAACTCAAAGAATATGGCTGCCTAAATATGGTTCCCAATCAGAGACAACGATAAACACCTGCCTCTGATTTAGAACCACTCCAGACAGCCATAGACTTTGCTAGATCACCCCACTAGCTACAATCTCAATATATACACACCACATACAAAAACCCATGCCACACCCTGGTCTGACCCAATACATGAAGATAAACACAAAATACTTCGACCAGGGCGTAACATCTATATACAGTAGGTTTGAGTCTGAATGAAATGGCTTCCTATTCCCTAGTCATAGTGAATAACTTTGGGCCATAGTCTCATAAGGTAAAAAGTAACACAGTACGAAATAGGTGAATTGTAATGGCTTTTCTCTAGTGAATGGATAACCTGTTCTGTGAGTGTTAGCTAGTCTGCAGATTGCACAGCTGACCCTGACTCTGAGATGTAACTGATAAATGGCCTCTTGCCTCACCTCCTGCAAGCAGAGAGCCTCAGCTTGGCCTGGTCGAATAAGATGAGCGTGGCTCTTTTAGTCTGTCTATCGTTCCCTCTGTGTGAGTGTCATCCCTTGACTCTCTCTGTCCTTGGACTAAAGAAGGGTACTGGATGATATTAACACCCTAGAGGAATGTTGTTTTTTGTCTAGAACCATGGCTTTCCTCACATGAGCTGGAATACTGAAAAGGGAGAGGATCTCACGGATGTGCAAAATGTCTGGTTACATGGCATCTTCCTATAATATTTCTTGATATGAACTAAATCCCTTGATCAATGTTGGTGCAAAATGAGTTCCTTTCTCTGAACGGAAACAGTGCATGACTAATGTTTTCCCTACTCTTTTCTTCACTCTGGTCACACACAAGTAACTACCAGCTGTCTCCGACAGTGAACATGCCCCAGGATGACACTGTCATGATCGAAGATGATAGGACACCTGTGCTCCGTGCCCACCTGTCTGACCAATCATCCTCCAACTCCCACGATGACATGGGATTCACGGCAGAGAACCCAGTGATTTTGGCCCAGGACAGGCCAAACCAAAACGAGTGGTAAGAGAGCGAGAGATTTTACACCACTGCAAGGCTTTATTTTCTTTGTGTTTGTAGCACCCACTGACTGGTTGAATTATTGAAACTATGATATACTTTAAATATGACCTTTGTGACTAGATTCCATGTCTTATGGAACATTTGGAGAGTCAGGGCATGAGATAATTATATCTGACAATATTATTTTAGAGTAGTATGTGTGCGATGTTGAGTGTGTGCATTTATGTGTGTGTACAGTATGTGCCTGTGTGTGTGCATGTTTGTGTGTGTGTATGATAATGGATGTGACCTAGAAAGGATATGGAAGATGGTTGCGTTAAAAAGCTCTCTGGGGTCCCTGCCAGTCCTCTTCCTTCCCTAGGGTGTTTCACACTTCTTCCTCATTTGGCCTTCTCATAGAGCTGGAACAGCTAGTGTTAAATTCTCCTTTCCCCCTTCTGATGACCAGGTGGCGAATCGCATCTCTGCATGTCTGGCAGACATATCAGTGTGGATGACGGATCACCACCTCAAGCTGAACCTCGGCAAGACGGAGCTGCTCTTCCTCCCGGGGAAGGACTGCCCGTTCCATGATCTCGCCATCACGGTTGACAACTCCATTGTGTCCTCCTCCCAGAGCGCTAAGAACCTTGGCGTGATCCTGGACAACACCCTGTCGTTCTCAACTAACATCAAGGCGGTGGCCCGTTCCTGTAGGTTCATGCTCTACAACATCCGCAGAGTACGACCCTGCCTCACACAGGAAGCGGCGCAGGTCCTAATCCAGGCACTTGTCATCTCCCGTCTGGATTACTGCAACTCGCTGTTGGCTGGGCTCCCTGCCTGTGCCATTAAACCCCTACAACTCATCCAGAACGCCGCAGCCCGTCTGGTGTTCAACCTTCCCAAGTTCTCTCACGTCACCCCGCTCCTCCGCTCTCTCCACTGGCTTCCAGTTGAAGCTCGCGTCCGCTACAAGACCATGGTGCTTGCCTACGGAGCTGTGAGGGGGAACGGCACCTCAGTACCTCCAGGCTCTGATCAGGCCCTACACCCAAACAAGGGCACTGCGTTCATCCACCTCTGGCCTGCTCGCCTCCCTACCACTGAGGAAGTACAGTTCCCGCTCAGCCCAGTCAAAACTGTTCACTGCTCTGGCCCCCAATGGTGGAACAAACTCCCCACGACGCCAGGACAGCGGAGTCAATCACCACCTTCCGGAGACACCTGTAACCCCACCTCTTTAAGGAATACCTAGGATAGGATAAAGTAATCCTTCTCACCCCCCCATAAAAGATTTAGATGCACTATTGTAAAGTGGCTGTTCCACTGGATGTCATAAGGTGAATGCACCAATTTGTAAGTCGCTCTGGATAAGAGCGTCTGCTAAATGACTTAAATGTAAATGTAAATGTAAATATGGAACCAGGGGCTCACCAGCCCAATGACATGGGCCATGCATCCTCTGAGACCATACACTCACTCACTGTATGTCAAATAAGAGTGCCAATACAATGGTGCTATACCAAGTGATTATGCAGTTCTTGAGGAAAATGGCACTCCACTGTGTATGTTTTATTCAGTTTTCTCTATCTGCAAGTGTTTCTGGCTCACTGTAGATACTGTAGGTATTCATAAGGCTTCTGTATAGAATCTGGCATCTCACATATAAAAGCATGGATGGAATTTTACTTTTGATTACAGTACAGTATTTCATCACAGGAAATACAGAGGCTGGCTGACTGACTGACTGAATGAGTAGCTTTAGTTTACATACCCATTATTCATGTGATGTAAGAGGTTTCTCATTGTGGATTTTAGGGCCACAGCGCATGCTATTTCAACACTCAAGCTTTCTGACACTTTCTCTCACAACTTTCTCTCTCTTTCAAATCACACTTTCTCTCTCTTTCAAATCAAATGTTATTGGTCACATACACATGGTTAGCAGATGTTACTGCGAGTGAAGCGAAATGCTTGAGCTTCTAGTTCTGACAGTGCAGTAATTTCTAACAAGTAATCTAACAATTTCCCAACAACTACCTAATACACACAAATCTAAAGTGGTGATTGAGAATATGTACATGTAAGTATATGGATGAGCAATGGCTGAGCGCTAAATACATATGATATGAGTAATATAAGATATGTAAACAATATTACAGTGGCATTATTTAAAGTGGCATTGTTTAAAGTGACGAGTGATCCATTTATTAAAGTGGCCAGTGATTGGGTCTCAATGTAGGCAGCACCCTCTCTGAGTTAGTGATGGCTGTTTAGCAGTCTGAAGGCCTTGAGATGGAAGCTGTTTTTCAGTCTCTCGGTCCCAGCTTTGATGCACCTGTACTGACTTCGCCTTTTGGATGGTAGCGGTGTGATCAGGCAGTGGCTCGGGAGGTTGTTGTCCTTAGTTATATTTTTGGCCTTCCTCTGGCATCGGGTGTTATAGGTCTCATGGAGGGCAGATAGTTTGCCCCCGGTGATGCGTTGTGCACCACCCTTGGGAGAGCCTTATGGTTGAGGGCGGTGCAGTTTCCATACCAGGCTGTGATACAGCCCGACAGGATGCTCTCTGTAAAAGTTTGTCAAGGTTTTGGGTGACAAGCAAAATTTCTACAGCCTCCTGGGGTTGAAATGGCGCTGTTGCACCTTCTTCACCACACTATCTGTGTGGGTGGACCATTTCAGTTTGTCTGTGATGCGTACGCCCAGGAACGTAAAACTTTCAACTGTCTCCACTTCTGACCCTTCAATGTGGATAGTGGGGTGCTCCCTGTGCTGTTTCCTGAAGTCCACAATCATCTCCTTTGTTTTGTTGAATGAGAGCTTGTTTTCCTGATACCACATTCTGAGTGCCCTCACCTCCTCCCTGTAGGCTGTCTCGTCATTGTTGGTAATCAAGCCCACTACTGTTGTGTCGTCTGAAAACTTGATGATTGATTTGGAGGCGTGCATGGCCATGCAATCATGGGTGAACAGGGAGTACAGGAGAGGGCTGAGCACGCACCCTTGTGGGGCCCCAGTGTTGAGGATCAGCGAAGTGGAGATGTTGTTTCCCAACTTCACCACCTAGTGGCGGCCCGTCAGAAGGTCCAGGACCCAATTGCACAGGGCGGGGTTGACACCCAGGGCTCCAGCTTGATGATGAGCTTGGAGGGTACTATAGTGATGAATGCTGACCAGCATTGAATGGTTCTAATCACTGATACATCCTGTTTGAGTTTTTGCTTATAAGACAGTAGGACCAAGATGGCATCGTGGTTGGATTTGCCAAATGACGGGCGGGGGAGGGCTTTGTATGCATCGCAGAAGTTAGAGTAGCAGTGATTGAGTGTATTACACCCGTGTGTAGTGCAATCAATATGCTGATAGAATTTAGGTAGCCTTGTACTCAAATTTGCTTTGTTAAAATCCCAAGCTACATTAAATGCAGCCTCAGGATATATGGTTTCCAGTTTACACAGAGTCTGCCCCTTCTGCTGCGCCGTTGTTTTGGGTTGGTTTCTGGGATTAAGGCCTTCTGGGATTAGGGCCATTGCCCTGGGTGGTGGTCCAAACAGAGGATCTGCTTCGGGAAAGTGGTATTCCTTGCCGTAATGTTGGTAAATTTACGTCGCTCTTATATCCAATATTTCTTCCCGGCTGTATGTAATAAGACTTAACATTTCCTGCGGTAACAATGTAAGGAATAAAACATAAAAAAAACAAAATACTGCATAGTTTCCTAAGGACTCGAAGAGAGGCGACCATCTCTGTCGGCTCCATCTTACAGTGAAGGCGCCACTCTCCCACTTTCACGCAAACAAACACACACATACTGGTATTCTGAATTATTCAGCTTTCTCACACTTGATCTCTCTCTCTCTATATCTCTCAAAACACACACAGGTATTCTGAATTATTTATATCTCAGAAGCCCAGTATGCACACCAAACACTCTCTACTCAAATACACACACACACACACACACACACACACACACACACACACACACACACACACACACACACCCTCAGACTGACTGAAGACTCTCTGACACAGACAAGCACACACACTATACCATGGCAATAGCCGTGACTGTAGTATCTGGGTCAGCCAGGACTCCAGTGTACTGGAATGGTTACTTTTTAATTAAGCTACACACCACAGCCATCTAGGCCCTGTAATCATTGAATATGCAATGTGTTGAGCTGTGAAAGTCTTACTCTCCGCCTGTATTTGATGTTTCTGTATTAGTTGTCCCAACTAGCTATCTTAAGAGAAGTGCACTAACTGTAAGTACCTCTAGATAAGAGTGTCTGCTCAATCATAAAATATGAATGTAAAAAATCTGGGTGGATTGAGCACATTATTACAGCTTCACAATTTTCCACTCAAAAGAAGGAATATAAATTGTACCACCCAAAAGACTCACAGAAAACATTCCTTGAAAATACTACACAAGACCATACAGGACCAACACAATCATAACCCATAACCTCCGTCCCTTACCCACCCATTTTCACCTACCTCATCCCCACAGTTTTTCTTTATTTACTTTTCTGCTCTTTTGCACACCAATATCTCTACCTGTACATGACCATCTGATAATTTATCACTCCAGTGTTAATCTGCAAAATTGTAATTATTCGCCTACCTCCTCATGCCCTTTGCACACATTGTATATAGACTCCCCTTATTTTTCTACTGTGTTATTGACTTGTTAATTGTTTACTCCATGTGTAACTCTGTGTTGTCTGTTCACACTGCTATGCTTTATCTTGGCCAGGTCGCATTTGCAAATGAGAACTTGTTCTCAACTAGCCTACCTGGTTAAATAAAGGTGAAATAAAACAAAATAAAAAAAAATATAAAAAAATATCCTCCCTCCTCAATCACAATATCAAATCAAAAGCCAGACAGGGTACCATCTAGTAAAATATTTACAATATTAGCCTATATAATACTTCCTGAGTCTCTCCAAATGATTATTCAAATAAATCTGCTACGATACTCTAATATAACTTTGCTAAGAGGACTGGAATGTGATGGTGGTAAGCACACAAAGGTACAGGAATGTAAGCCTGAACAAACTATATAAACAATAGGAACATAATTTATGCATCATGAGTTCAACATGATGCATACATTTGGTAACCGTTGTGATCTCCTACACATAAACTATGATAAACTGTATAGGATAGCAGTAAGAGACACCTGCAATTCCTCGTGGTAATACCTCTTCAAATGAACTACAAGTTTACGCATACACCCACCTTCTTTACATTCCACTCAGTAAACAGACGTCAAAGCAGGTGGATGCTTGCCATTTGCTTTCCAGATTAGCCACTGTGCCACTAGAAGCAAAGTGAATTGTTTTAGGCCACCTACATTTTACATTTTTGTCATTGAGCAGACTCTGTTATCCAGATTGCTATATAGGAGCAGTTATGATTAACCTGTTAGAACTCTAGGGGCAGTATTTCATTTTTGGATAAAAAGACGTGCCCGTTTTTAGCGCGATATTTTGTCACGAAAAGATGCTCGACTATGCTTGGAATTGATAGTTTTGGAAAGAAGACACTCTGACGTTTCCAGAACTGCAAAGATTTTCACTGTGAGTGCCATAGAACAATATCTACAGGCAAAACCAAGATGTTTGAGTGACCAGGAAATCAACAGGATTTCTGAAGGCACGTTTTCCATGATCTCCTTATATGGCTGTGAATGCCACAGGAATGAACGGACACTTCCTATCGTTTCCCCAGGTGTCTGCAGCATTGTGACGTATTTGTAGGCATATCATTGGAAGATTGGCCATAAGAGCCTACAATTACCATGTGTCCCGCATGGTGTCTGCGTGGAAGTTGGTGCGCAAAAGTCAGGTCCCAGTATTTTTCCATCCGAATCAGAGAAGAATGCACGCTTCTAGGACTGGCATTTCAATGAAGAGATATATGACAAAACACCTTGAGGATTGATTCAAACAACGTTTTCCATGTTTCAGTCGATATTATGGAGTTAATTCGGAAAAAGTTTGACGTTTAGGTGACTGAATTTTCGGTTAGTTTCGGTAGCCAAATGCATAGTAACAAAACGGAACGTTGTGTCCTACACAAGCATCTTTCAGGAAAAACTGGACATCTGCTATGTAACTGAGAGTCTCCTCATTGAAACATCTGAAGTTCTTCAAAGGTAAATTATTTTATTTGATCCCTTTGCTGGTTTTTGTGAATGTTGCGTGCTAAATGCTAACGCTAAATGCTAAGCTAGCTATCACCACTCTTACACAAATTATTGATTTTCTCTGGTTCTAAAGCATATTTTGAAAATCTGAGACGACAGGATTGTTAAGAAAAGGATAAGCTTGAGGACAGGCATATTTATTTCATTTATTTTGCAATTTTCAGAAATCGCTAATGTTGCGTTATGGTAATGAGCTTGAGGCTGTAGTCACGATCCCGTATGCGGGATGGGGCGGCCTAAGAGGTTTTAAGTGCCTTGCTCAAGAGCACATCGACAGAATTTGTTACTTAGTACTTAGTACTCTTGGATTTGATCGCGCTACCTTTCGGTTATTGGCCCAACGCTCTTAGCCTCTAGGCTACCTGCCGCCCCAGAGGCTTAGCTTGTATCCGAAATGGCACACTATGTCCTATATAGTGCACTACTTAGTAGTGTACTATAAAGAGAATACGATGCCATTTTGGATGTAGAGGGCAGACACAATGTAATGGGAGTGTAAGGGTGCATGTTGGGGTGGGCCCATACTGCCATTTTAGTCATTTACAACCATGGCCCTCTGGATCGACTGGGGTCAGGGACCTTGTTACCCACTTGGCCAAACACCATGAAAAGACCAACTGAAATGCTCACAGAGTTTGTAATGAGAAGGCTAGATAAAACATTTAACTTACAGTACTTTGAGCATTTTGACATTTTTAGTTCATGTGTAGCCTTTTAGATGCAGCCACTCAGGACTCATCTCTCAGCATGTCCAACTCTCCATTATTTCAGCCAATAATGGCTAGCTAGGAAGCATCCTGAATTTCTCCCTATATAGCTCAGTGTTTTCGCCTTGGTTAAACTAGGCTGATAATTAAACACTTTTATTCACATTTACAGATCACATACACATTTGTAATTAAGGCACATGAAAGTACACATGTTCAAGAAGGTATTTCTGCAACAACCGAAAAGAAAAGCAAACCAAACAATTATTACGGCCCTGCTGTGAAATCGGAACTAGTGTTAAAAGCCCCCGATCCTTTGTGCTGTCACATTTATGGATGTCTCCTTTCATGACGCACTGATTCATAGAATGATTGTGCATTTCCATTGAAAATATTGATTGATAAATGGCCACTCTACTCTGACTCAGAAATGTGTGCTTTTGCTGTTGCAATAATGGCTAGCCATTATGACACGACTGAGGGGAAACCTCTATGGCCAGAGAATCATTAGAAATATGAATTAGCATGGTCATTTCATTCCAAATAGGGAGACACTGCACATTACAAGAGTTGCCCTTATTCTACCTTGTGGTCGTAACAACACCCAATACCTGTAACGTTCATTATAAAAAGTAATATCTCTCCTTTTATTTTCAGTGCTTTCCAACCTCCAAACAACATCAATATTTCTGCTTCAATTGCTTCAATCTTAACATTAGTCACAAACCTCCCCTTTTGTGTGAGGGAACAAAGTTTGTCCCAGCATCTGCGAAACAGTAAGGGATAATGTCTCTCTCTGAGGTGGAGTAGTAGAGAAGAGCTCTGAGGATGGAGAGTCCAAGTCTACTCTGAGTTGGTCCAGTAACTGCTGTATGGGTGGGTTTCTGTGCATGCCTGTGTGTTTAGTAGGCACTGAGATTGAGTAGCAGTATGGGCCAGGGGCCACAGGCAGCAAAACACCGATTTTGGCCTTTGTTACAACAGTAAACTATCAATTACTACTTAGCCTACACAGCCAAGGCAGCTCTATGCTAGATATCACTATAGCAAGGCAGAGACCACCTGATTACACTATCATTCACATGGCTGGACTGTAGCGAGACACATTGTGTTTGTGTGAATAGTGTTAGTATTATTATTAGTAGTAGTGGTAGTATTCCCAAAATGCATCACCTGGTTTGATATCCCCTTATACCAGGTATTCCCAAACTGAGTTACGCCAAATAAAAATGTAATTCACATTTATTATTATTTTTTAAATGATCAAGTCTTCACATTTTCAGTCCATTTATATTTATATTTTCCAACGGGGCTATACGTTTGAGTAGCCTCGTTTCACTGCCAAAACTAAAATTAATCATCTAAAATAACAACAGAATGTCAAATGCAGGTAGCCTAGTCAAAAAATAACATTCTATCACATTAACCGCTACACTCTCGTGGAATTTCCACTAAGGGTCCGTATGTAGCTAAACATAGCTGCTGATAAATGGTAAAAAAAACAAAAACAACGAAGGCCTGCGTCCGTAGAGACACATACCAGCTATACTGGTAGTACTGCTACTACTACTGCTACTACCAGCAGTACTACACCTGCACCTATCGACGATACAAGTTGTTCTGCTTCCACGAGCACATCTAACGCTAGCATCAGTAATTCTACATTTGTTGTTTGCCCAGTTAGCATTGACACTGAGAGTTATGAATCTGATGCAGCCGAAGAGCTACTGCCCCCTTACCTGGGAAAGCACCGAAAAACACACAGGGACTTTGGACCATTGAAAAGACACATACGATGAGAACTACACTGATTTGAGGTTCACTTATATTGGGAGTAGTGCCTTGCCTCAGCCACAATGTGTTATATGTGCAAAGTACTATCTCACAACTCGATGAAACCATCACTCTTGTGCAGACATTTAGAAACAAAACATGCCAATTTGAAAAATAAGCCACAAGTTATTTGAGCAAGAATTATGATAACTTTCGAGTAGTAGGAAATGTTTAAAAGCAACATACCATTAATAAGAAGGGCTAGAAGAGTCTTATATGGTGAGCTACCGAGTGGCTAGGACAGGAAGCCCCATACTATTGTGGAGGACTTATTTATTCCTGCTGCCGCGGATATGGCTGGGACGATGATGGGCGAAAAGGCCAAAACAACTATGAAGGCAATAAGTTAATCAAACAACACTGTTTCACGATGCATCAGTGACATGGTAGAAGATGTTTTGAAACAATTACTGCTTCGCATACAAGCCAGTGAATTCTATGCATTACAGCTGGATGAGTCAACAGATGTGGGGAGCCTGGCACAGCTCCTGGTATATGTCCGTTACCTTTATAGAGGGTAAATTAAGGAAGACATCCTTTTCTGCAAACCACTGGAAACCATGACAACAGCAGAGGATATTTGTTACCCTTTTACACATACCATCACACAAGTGTGATCGGTCTGCAGTGGTCCCTGAAGCTTACGATTAGAATGCTTATTTAGAACGGACAGTTTCGAATGACGCAACAATCAGCATTTGAACTGGCAATTAGTTTCAGCACGCCACCATGGTTTTTTCCTCACAGAAACCAAAGATAATAAGAGAAGACAAGATGAGTTTGGTCTGTTTGTAGTATGGATGTTGAAGGGGTATGTCATCTACCATCGTTCACATCCCACCATTCACTTCCTGAAGTTCTCAAAAATTTGCGAACCCTTACTCCCCTCATTTTGTTAGAGCATCTTTGGTCCGACAGATGATTACGTGAAACCCAGAAAGCATTGTATGGTAACAAACATGGCTCCACAGAGCTGGTACAACCTTAAAAAAAGTATCTTACACACATAATATGTGCCAATTACAGTCTTTGCAAGAATCAGAATGCATGATCTATCACCGGAACTTGAAAACGTGAATAAAACAGTAAATATATCAATAATTATCACACAAAACATTTCCTGATAGGGATTTATTGATACAAATTGCGCGTCCCGACGTAACCTCTCACTCCCACTCTGAGCCATTCAGTGTTGTTGTTTATGTATGTAGCTAGTGAGCTAAGCTGTAGCATTAGCCATGTGTTTCAAAAGGAGACAACTCACAAATGCAGAAATTCTGGAGATTTTTTAAAATTCTGACAATGAGTCTGAGTGACAGTGACAGTGAGGAGCTGCCCCCCAGCCATTGAGAACCCTGAATCTGAGGACACCTTGTCCACTGACAAAGTCCCAGTTCCCTTTGAAGATGCTGGTGGTGATGGAGGCAGACCAACAGTGGATGAAGTACAGGAGTTCTGTGGTAGCTGGAAGGCTGCCAGCTCTTTCACCCCTCCTGCCCCTGCTGTTTGCTTTGATGAGTCCCAGTCCCAATCGCTATGCCTTGGAGCTACAGGAGAAGATAGAGCCAGGAGTGGGGGAGGTCAACCACAATTAGCGAAATTAACATCTTCCTGGTGACAGTCCTTCTCATGGGGATAGTAAAGAAGAACTCCCTAAGAGAATACTGGCACACAGATGCTCTGTTTGCAACTACCTTCTTTGCCACCCTCTTTTCCCAAGACTGCTTCCCAATTCTTCTGCGACGACTGCATTTCGACAACAATGCTACTGCCATCCTAAATGACCCGTTATACAAAATAAATGTTCTTAACAGCCTGACATTAACATTTGGTTGAGTCTTTGTGCCATACAAGGACTAATGCATTGATGAGTATGAGGGGCTTAGGGTGTCAGGGTCCGTGGTGATGACCATGCTGGTTCCTCATCTCAGCAAGGGACACACTTTGTATGTGGACAATTGTTTCAGCAATCCCACAATCTTCCAGCATCTGCTCTCCAACAGCACAGGGGCCTGTGGCACAGTCAGGTCAAACAGGAAGGGGATCCCGGCATTTGGAAGCAGGAAAATTCAGAGAGGGTAGGCGGAGTTCAAGGAGAACGTTCAACAGCTGGCAGTAAAGTGGCATGACAAACGAGACATCCATGTCCTCTCCACTGTCCATACAGCAACCATGTTGGCCACAGCGAAGGTGGACCACCTGACGGGAGAGAGAAACAAACCAGACAGAGAAACATTAAACCAGACTGCATGCTTGACTATAACCTCAAAATGGGGGCAGTTGATAAGGCGGACATGATAAGCAACTTTGTGGAATGCACTCAGAAAACGACAAAGTGGTATAAGAAGATATTTTTCTATCTGATCAACGCAGCCCTCATGGCTACATAGTTCACCGCCAACTAACAGGTGAGATGATTTCTGAAAAAGGGATTTTTTGTAATTGAACGTACAGTTCACATTGAGAAACTATTAACGTAATAAGGCAATATCTTTGACAGAAACGCAGCCTGGAATTGAACTACGGTGTCTGTAGTGATGCCTCTAGTCCTGAGATGCTGTAACTTAGACAGCTACGCCATTTGGGAGTCATAAGGCCAGGGTAGCTTCAAAATACAACACATGCTAATACTTCTCTAACACATTGTTTTACAGAGCTAATAGAATAATGTAGCTAGCTACATAAGCATGATTGAATGTAACACCATAATGGTTATGAAATGAGTAACGTTACCTCACGTGTCTGCGGTTATAAGGAATATACACAAATAAATGATGCTCCATACATACTGTGAGCTGCAATAGAAACAGTATAACATGACATACAGAAACTATTATAATGTAATAAGGCACTTACTTTGATAGAAACACAGTCTGGATTTGAACCTGGGTGTCTGTAGTTATGCCTCTAGTACTGAGACGCTGTGCCTTAGACAGCTGCACCACTTGGGAGTCATAAAGCCAGGGTAGCTTCAACATACAACACATGCTAATACTTCTCTGACTCAATTAGCATTGTTTTCCAGAGATAGTAGAAGGTAGCTTGCTACCTAACCATTGAGTATAACACCATAAAGGTTATGAAATAAGTAACGTTACATCGCATGTTGGCAGTTATAAGGAATATACACAAAAATATTATTCTTCACTTCTTATGGCTGGGGGGCAGTATTGAGTAGCTTGGATGAATAAGTTGCGGCCTGCTCCTCAGTCTCAGTTGCTAATATATGCATATTATTAGTAGTATTGGATAGTTTCTTACCTGTAATATAACTTTTTAAAGTTTTTGTCCGATGTAACGCTGACCAGAATGAGTGTTTGGATATGTATACCAAACGTGCTAACAAAAGAAGGTATTCGGACATAAATAACAGATATTATCGAACAAAACAAACATTTATTGTGGACCTGGGATTCCTGGAGTGCTTTCTGATGTAGATCATCAAAGGTAAGTGAATTTTTATCATGTAATTTCTTGTTTATGTTGACGCCATCGTTGCGGCTATTGTGATTTTTTACTTCTGAGCGCCATCTCAGGCTGGCTTATTCCGTAAAGTTTTTTTGAAATCAGACAGCGGTTGCATTAAGGAGAGGTATATCTATAATTCCATGATTATAACTTGTTTTATAATCTACATTTATGATGAGTATTTCTGTTGAATGATGTGGCTATGCAATATCACTGGATGTTTTTGGAACTAGTGAATGTAACGCGCCAATGTAAACTCATATGTTGATAAATATGAACTTTATCAAACAAAACATACATGTATTGTGTAACATGAAGTCCTATTAGTGTCATCTGCTGAAGATCATCAAAGGTTAGTGATTAATTTTATCTCTATTTATTATTTTTGAAACTCCTCTCTTTGGCTGGGGAAAAAAATGGCTGTGTTTGTCTGTGGCTATGTGGTGACCTAACATAATCGTTTGTGGTGCTTTTGCTGTACAGCATATTTGAAATCGGACACTATGGTGGGATTAACAACGAGAATAGCTTTAAAATGGTATGAGATACATGTATAGTTGAGGAACTTTAATTCTGAGATTTTTTATGTTTTTAAAATGGCGCCCTACACTTTGACTGGCTGTTGTCATATCGCTCACGTTAACAGGATTGCAGCCATAAGAAGTTTTAAGTAGAAACAAAATAACACGACATGCAGAAACTATTATAACGTAATAAGGCACTTACTTTTCCAAAGTTATTATATTTCACCTGTGTTAGTTACTCACCTGGTCCCATCAGCTCCTTATTTACTTCAGTTCATTCTGTTTGTGCCTTTGTGAGGTATTGTTCATTTAGACTCTACTAAGCCTTTTCTTAGCTCGTTTGTGAGAACCAGTTATAGCCTTCAGTCCTTGTTTTGATTCACCTGCCTGTTTGTCTACCTGTGTATGACCATTGCCTGCCTGTGACCATGAAACCTGCCTTCTGCGAAGGTGAAATAAACACCTGCTGCACTCTGGGTGTGAATCTACACCTTTTTATCCTTGAGTATTCATTACAGTTGTGACAAACTCACACTCATTCTTATGTTTAATAAATGTTTCGTATAGTGTGTGTAGTGCAGGTTTTACAATGATGGCAAAAAACAACATTTGAGAGTGCGCTGAATCTGGTGCTAGAGAGGGTCGGCAGCTAGAGGCTGAATGTTTGAAGGGGTACAGGACTATAAAAGGTTTGAGAACCACTGCCTTATATTCCACGGACCATATTCCACAGAGGGTTTTCACTCCATCTGTAACGGCCGTTGGTGGAAGAAGATGAGGACCAAGGTGCAGCGTGGTACGTGTTCGTGATTTTTATTTAACTGAACACTGAATAACCAAAACAACCTAGGAACAACCGAAACAGCTCTGTCAGGTGCGAAACACACTAAACAGAAAATAACTACCCACACCACACAGGAGGGAAAAGGCTACCTAAGTATGGTTCTCAATCAGAGACAACAATAGAAAGCTGCCTCTGATTGAGAACCACAACGGCCAAACAACACAGAAATCCAAAACATAGAATGCCCACCCTAGTCACACCCTGGCCTAACCAAAATAGAGAATAAAAGCCTCTCTATGGCCCGGGCGTGACACCATCCTTGTGCTTGATTAATTAACTAAAGTCACTAATTAGTAATGAACTCCCCTCATCTGGTTGTCTATGTCTTAATTGAAAGGGGGAAAAAAACAGACACTCGGCGGTTTGAATTTGACACCCCTGCCTTACACTATTAAAATAGTACAAGCATTAATCCCGACAAGTTTTCTTCCCCTCCCTCACCTCGCTAGCATTCATTTGAATATCCACATTTTCTGTATAATTTATCTTCCAAAGCCAGCTCCCCTTAAGGCGTCAGCATACTTTGGTTAGACTGGCGAGAAAATGGGATTTGCTTTACCTAGCAATACATATAATAGTGAAATACGGAGATGGATGTAGGGGCATACGGCCGAGAGAGAGATGTTGGAGTGTTTCAATAGAGTTCTTTCCTGTCCAAACTGCTGCAGAAGACCCTTTATTTACCACAAACTGTCGCCACAATGTTGGAAGCACAGAATCGTCTAGAATGTCATTGAATGCTGCAGCGGTAAGATTTCCCTTCACTGGAACTAAGGGGCCTAGCCCGAACCATGAAAACAGCCCGAGACCATTATTACTCATCCACCAAACTTTACAGTTGTCACTATGCATTCGGGCAGGGAGCATTCTCCTGGCATCTGCCAAACCCAGATTTGTATGTTGGACTGCCAGATAGTGAGGCGCTATTCATCACTCCAGAAAACATGTTTCCACTGCTCTTATTCACAGGTGTCCATCTCATCCCTGGGCGTACCGACAACTACCGCCACTCTCATTGTCGGAGAGTCATAGAGAATGCTTTCGGTATCATGGCTGCAAGGATGAGGATTATTGGTCAGCCCTCCACAACTATCTGTCCTCCATGGATGAGGCTCATGAGCCAGATGCCTCGCACTTTTGCTGACACGCCCCTCCCTTCTAGCAACTACCAACCTGGAGAGTGGAGGGTTGTACCAGGGGGCAACAATCTCCAAGAGCCAGGGAGACTCATGTCAGTGTGACATGGCTTGCAAATGATCCAAGAAACAAGCTCAAGGACTTGCCCCCTCCCCCCGGACATGTGCCTTGGCAGGAAGACATGGTTCGGAGAGGACAACTCAATCCAAGGCCAGCCAATCATGCATAACAGGTCTTTGTTTGGATGGATGCACACAGACTCATACAGTTATTTGTTGTGTGCACTGTGGACCAAACTAATTTGTACTAAAATGTGGAGTTTTAATCTTGTTAATAAATTGAAACTTCATTCTATGATTACTAAAGTCTGTGGCACACAGCTATTCTCAATGTTGTCAGAACTTGATGTTCAAATAGAATGCATTGAAACACTTTTTGTTTCTCAGCAGAAAAATAAACCTTTTCTTTCATCTTGACTCTGAAAGTAAACCACAATTCAATAGAAAACTGTCTGCTAAGAACAGACATAACACGTGTCAATGAAATATAATTTCATTTAATGTGAGAAAATATAGTCAAAACCGTAATTGAAAACACATTTTTAAAAGGGAACAAGTCTTCATTTTTAACTGTGAATATTCAGTCTACAATATTTTAGAAATAATAATATACAAGTTTAGAATATTACACTTCATCCGTTTTCCCACTTTGTAGTTATTGCACTGGTGTTCCAGATATAAAGATGTCTCTTGGTGGTAGAAGTTCTAGGCCTATATACAGGACAGAGGCAGCAGCCTGGCCGGGGTCGAACTGAAACCGAACCGACCTCAAAAAGCACTATTCGCTCAGCACTACTAGCCAGCCAAGTAGGTTGTGCTAGCTATTGTTAGCGAACATGGCTACTCTATTCCACAACTACAATAGAAAATACAACAACATACCTCATCCTCTGGTGAAGACGACATGTTGCTTTCCATTTTCCGGTGCTTCATGTGCCAAACAAGCCAGTGAAGCCGCGGCAAAATGTATTGAGGAGCCTTTCCACCGCCATCTCCACTGCAGCCCTTGATTATTTTCTATGGCTTGATGAACATGGCAAGTACATTATCCCACTTTTTCGAACAAGTGATTGGGTCGGAACACCGCGTCTCCTCAACCTCCCTCCATGAGTTGGGCTTTACATGTTGGTCTTTATATAATGCATCGCTAGAATCGGCCAAGTGATGCTCGAAGTTGTTGTTGTTGTCCTTCGCCATGTTTAATTCACACTGAGTTTTGGGCTGAATCGAGAAGAAGAAGAAACTTGCGTCACCACTACAGTTGACAATCACAGACAAACGGCTGTAGACTTCGGCTACCAAACTTCGGCTTGCCTCTAGAAATTTTGTGTGAGCACGAACATCCCCCAAATTTTTTTTTTCTGAAGACCAAGATGGGAAGCATGTGGATGCCTTTAGAAGGCTTTGTGTCTGTGTGTGAGAAACAGTGTCATGAGAGTAGAGAATGGAAGGGTGTGTGGGATGGATGTAGATCTGAATGGCTTCTCTCTCTGTTTACATTGCTTGCTTTGATCTGATGCATGCCCACGATCTTTAAAGGGGTAATCACCTCCCCCTTACAACAGCCAGGAGACTCAGAGAGAGAGCGCAGGGCCCCATCCCTACTGAGACCAGCGAAGAGATGAAAAAAGAGAGACAGGATTTAGAGAGAGAGAGAAAAAGAGAGAGGGTTTAATGATTGGGAGGGAGAGAGAAGCTGAAAGAGACAGAGATTGATTCAATGTTTTTGCTTTGACAATGTCACTTTCCATGCCTTTTCAATTCAATTGATAGACAATGAGCAGGAGAGAAAGGCGGTGAATGCGCAGATCTAGACAGAGGGTTCAACCAAGGAGAGAGAGAGAGAAGTAAAGTGAGTGTTCTCAGATGGGTAGAGTTAGAGTCAGTTCCTCTGCTCACCACTATAGTAATCTGAGCTGAGCAGCGGTGTGAGGTTGTTTTCATGGTATGGATGCAGTGGTGGATTTAATTGACTGGGTGCAGAAGAATAGTCAGCTCTGATTAACTCCTTGGTATGTCCTCAGGTGAAATGAAGAGATTGAGAGAAAGAAAGTGATAGGAAGCTAGAGAGACAGAGAAAGAGAAGTGGGGGGGAGAAGTAGGACGGAACAAGATTGAGAGAAAGAGGGTAAGATTGATATAGAGAGAGGAGGAAAGAGAGAGGGCCTGTTCCCTGCCTGCCTCTGTGAGATGGCATAGGTAGAGACATAATTCCTGGGACAGCTCTGACAGTCTGTCAAGTGGCGGAGCACAGGACGGACTAGAAGAAGTTTAATAACAAAGACACACACACACACACACAAATCTACCCACGTGTATTGGTAGGTACACATACCACATATTAACATACAAAGTGGAAATTCATGGATGGAAAGAAAGCAGAACCACATAATACATAATACAATAAACCCAAAGCCTGAGAGTTCCTTCCTTTTGTTGAGGGTATTTCATACCAGTACCAGTGATGTAGCCTAAGTATCTTGTGTTCTCTAAGTATGCAGCGTTATTGACCATACAGCTATTAGCATAAGTAGCCTACATCAGTGTAAACATCCTTCCTTGCTTCCCTTCTGTGTGTGTGTGTGTTGTGTGTCTGACTGTCTGAATTAGTCTATCGCTTCCTTAAATTCTAATACTCCCCTCTTGATTTATGAATATTAATGTTAACTAGGACTCAGTGGTGTGCCGTACGTTGTGTCGTACATGCTGCTGATTCCCCCGCTGTGTGCGTGCGCGTGTGCGTGTGCGTGTGTGTGTGCGTGGTGCAGTGCCTTGCAAAAGTATTCATTCCCCTTGGCATTTTTCCTATTTTGTTGCATTACAACCTGTAATTTAAAAGGATTTTTATTTTGGATTTCATGTAATAGACATACACAAAATAGTCCACGTTGGTGAAGTGAAATTTAAAAAATAACATGTTTCAAAACAATTCTACAAAATTGAAAAGTGGTGTGTGCACATGTATTCACCCCCTTTGCTATGAACCCCCTAAATAAGATCTGCTGCAACCAATTACCCTCAGAAGTCACATACTGTAATTAGTTAAATAAAGTCCACCTGTGTGCAATCTGAGTGTCACATAATCTCAGTTTATATACACCTGTACTGAAAGGCCCCAGAGTCTCCTTCACCACTAAGCAAGGGGCACCGCCAAGCAAGCGGCACCATGAAAGCCAAGAAGCTCTCCAAACAGGTCAGGGACAAAGTTGTGGAGAAGTACAGATCAGGGTCGGGATATATAACAATTTCCAAAACGTTGAACATCCCCACAGAGCACCAGTAAATCCATTATTAAAAATGGAAAGAATATGGCACCACAACAAACCTGCCAAGAGAGGGCCATCCTCCAAAGCTCACAGACCAGGCAAGGAGGGCATTAATCAGAGAGGCAACAAAGACACCAAAGAAAACCCTGATGAGACAAAAACGGTGCTTTTTGGCAATCACAGAAAACGCTATGTGTGGTGCAAACCCAACACCTCTCATCACCCCGAGAACAACAACCCCACAGTGAAGCATGGTGGAGGCAGCATCATGCTGTGGGGATGTTTTTCATCGGCAGAGACTGGAAAGCGGGTCAGATATGAATCCATGATGGATGGCGCTAAATACAGGGATATTCTTGAGGGAAACCTGTTTCAGTCTTCCAGAAATTTGAGACTGGAACGGAGGTTCACCTTCCAGCAGGACAATGACCATAAGCATACTGCTAAAGCAACTCTGGCCAACATCAGGTAAAATTGCAGAGAGCGAAATTCAAACTACAGTGTTATAAATATTTAACTTTCATAAAGTCACAAGTGTAATACATCAAAATGAAGCTTAACTTCTTGGTGACAAAGGGCAGTATTTTCACGTCCGGATGAAATGCATGCCCAAATTTAACTTCTTGCGTCGAGCCATCCTGGATCTGGTATCGTGACTACAGCCTCAAGCTCATTACTATAACGCAATGTTAACTATTCATGAAAATCGCAAATGAAATGAAATGAATCTATTTGCTCTCAAGCTTAGCCTTTTGTTAACAACACTGTCATCTCAGATTTTCAAAATATGCTTTTGAACCATAGCTAAACAAGCATTTGTGTAACAGTATTGGTAGCCTAGCATAGGATTATGCCTCTATTTCAGCATGCAACATTTTCCACAAAAACCAGAAAAGAATTCAAATAAAATCATTTACCTTTGAAGAACTTCAGATGTTTTCAATGAGGAGACTGTTAGATAACAAATGTTCCGTTTTTACAAAAAAATATTATTTGTGTTGACTAATCGCTCCGTTTTGTTCATCACGTTTGGGTAAGGAAAAAAAAAAAGTCATTAAAACGCAAACTTTTTTCCAAATTAACTCCATAATATTGACAGAAACATGGCAAACCGATGTTTAGAATCAATCCTCAAGGTGTTTTTCACATATCTATCGACGATAACTGCCACGATGGATTTTTACTTTCTCTTCTGAAGAAATGGAACGCGCATGGACCTACAGATTACGCACACAGGACACCGGGCGGGACACCAGGTAAATGTAGTCTCTTATGGTCAATCTTCCAATGATATGCCTACAAACACGTCACAATGCTGCAGACACCTCGGAATAGACAGAAAGCGGGCTCATTCCTGGCGCATTCACAGCCATATAAGGAGACATTGGAACACAGCGCCTTCAGAATCTGGGGCATTTCCTGTATGAAACTTCATCTTGGTTTCGCCTGTTGCATTAGTTCTGGGGCACTCACAGATAATATCTTTGCAGTTTTGGAGACGTCAGAGTTTTGTCTTTCCAAGGCTGTCAATTCCATGCATAGTCGAGCATCTTTTCGCGACAAAATATTGCGCTTAAAACGGGCCGTCTTTTTATCCAATAATGGCACAGCGCCCCCATAGGTTCAAGAGGTTAACTACCTGCTACTCATCCCCAGAAGATAAGATATGCATATTATTAGTAGATTTGGATAGAAAACACTCTGAAGCTTATAAAACTGTTTGAATCATGTCTGTGAGGATAACAGAACTTATGTAGCAGGCGAAACCCCGAGGACAAACCAATCAGATTTTTTTTTTAGGTCACTCTTTAGTCCACTCTTTTCAATGGGTGTTCATTGGGAATACAGATTTCTAAGGGACCTTCTTGCAGTTCCTACCGCTTCCACTGGATGTCACCAGTCTTTAGAAATTGGTTGAGGTTTTTCCCAAAGGTTTGTGTAATGAAGAAGTAGCTCTGTTCAAAACGAGGGTCTCTTCAAGTGTACTGTTAGATAGAGACGTGTGACCAGAAAGGTAGCGTCAGTTTTTCTTCCTGTATTGAACACAGACCATCCTGTCTTCAATTGTATCGATTATTTACTTTAAAATATACCTAATGTTGTATTACAAAAGTCGTTTGAAATGTTTTGGAAAAGTTCACAGATAATTTTTGAGATATTTTGTAGTCACGTTCTGCAAGTTGGAACCAGTGTTTTTCTGGATCAAACACGCCAAATAAATTGAAATTTTGGATATATATCGACGGAATCAATCGAACAAAATGACCATTTGTGATGTGTATCGGACATATTGGAGTGCCAACAGAAGAAGCTCATCAAAGGTAAGGCATGATTTATATTTTTATTTCTGTGTCTTGTGTCGCTCCTGCAGGGTTGAAATATGTTTTCTCTCTTTGTTTTCGGAGGTGCTACTCTCAGATAATAGCATCGTTTGCTTTCGCCGAAAAGCCTTTTTGAAATCTGACATGTTGGCTGGATTCACAACACGTGTAGCTTTAATGTAGTATCTTACATGTGTGATTTCATGAAAGTTAGATTTTTATAGTAATTTATTTGAATTTGGCGCTCTGCATTTCTCTGGCTTATGGCCATATGTGGGACGCTAGCCTTACCTTTGATGATCTTTTTCTTATGGCACTCCAAAAGGTCCCAGTTACATCACAAATGGTCCTTTTATTCAATAATGTCCTTTATATAAAAAAAAACTCAGTTTATCTGGCGCGCTTCAGTCAATAATCACTCAGTTTCCCTCCATCAAAATGCATACAAAATGAATCCCAAACATTAGTAATAATAATCCAAACAAGTCAAACAACGTTTATAATCAAACCTTAGGTACCCTAGTACATAAAACAATATAATTTCAGACGGAGAATCGTTATTGTCTTTACCGGAGGAAAATACCAAAGAACGCGTTCTCTTCCACATGCTTGGAAACACTACAGCCAAAATAGGAGCCACCTCGAAAAACTACAATTACTGGCAAATTTTACCAAAAACCAGCCTGAAACTCTTTCTAAAGACTGGTGACATCTAGTGGAAGCCCTAGTAACTGCAATCTGGGAGGACTTGGCCTTGTAATAAAAATGATAGCCATTGAAAATATTGGTAGGCTGAATTTTTTGGGAGGAGGGGTGGTTTGTCCTCGGGGTTTTGCCTACCATATCAGTTCTGTTATACTCACAGACATAATATTTACAGTTTTAGAAACGTTAGAGTGTTTTCTATCCAAATCTAGTATTATTTGCATATCCTAGCTTCTGGGCCTGAGTAACAGGCAGTTTACTTTGGGCACTCTTTTCATCCGGACGTCAAAATACTGCCTCCTACCCAAGAGAGGTTAAGGGAAACATTTAAATGTCTTAGAATGGCCTAATCAAAGCCCAGACCTCAATCCAATTGAGAATCTGTAGTTTGACTTAAAGATTGCTGTACAGCAGCAGAACTCCAACTTGAAGGAGCTGGAGCAGTTTTGCCTTGACTGCTCTTAAACGCTAGTAAAACCAAATGCATGCCTTTCAACCGTTCGCTGCCTGCACTCGCACGCCCGACTAGCATCACCACCCTGGATGGTTCTGACCTAGAATAGGTGGACATCTATAAGTACCTAGGTGTCTGGCTAGACTGTAAACTCTCCTTCCAGACTCATATCAAACATCTCCAATCTAAAATCAAATCTAGAGTCGGCTTTCTATTCCGCTACAAAGCCTCCTTCACTCACGCCGCCAAACTTACCCTAGTAAAACTGACTACCTACAGATCCTCGACTTCGGCGATGTCATCTACAAAATAAATACTCTACTCAGCAAACTGGATGCAGTTTATCACAGTGGCATCCGTTTTGTTACTAAAGCACCTTATACCACCCACCACTGCGACCTGTATGCTCTAGTCGGCTGGTACTCGCTACATATTCGTCGCCACACCCACTGGCTCCAGGTCATCTACAAGTCCATGCTAGGTAAAGCTCCGCCTTATCTCAGTTCACTGGCCACGATGGCAACACCCACCCGTAGCACGCGCTCCAGCAGGTGTATCTCACTGATCATCCCTAAAGCAAACACCTCATTTGGCCGCCTTTCCTTCCAGTTCTCTGCTGCCTGTGACTGGAACGAACTGCAAAAATCGCTGAAGTTGGAGACTTATCTCCCTCACCAACTTTAAATATCTGCTATCTGAGCAGCTAACCGATCGCTGCAGCTGTACATAGTCCATCGGTAAATAGCCCACCCAATTTACCTACCTCATCCCCATACTGTTTTTATTTATTTACTTTTCTGCTCTTTTGCACACCAGTATGTCTACCTGCACATGACTATCTGATCATTTATCACTCCAGTGTTAATCTGCTAAATTGTAATTATTTGCCTACCTCCTCATGCCTTTTGCACACAATGTATATAGACTCGTTTTTCTTTTTTTTCTACTGTGTTATTGACTTGTGTATTGTTTACTCCATGTGTAACTCTGTGTTGTCTGTTCACACTGCTATGCTTTATCTTGGCCAGGTCGCCGTTGTAAATGAGAACTTGTTCTCAACTAGCCTACCTGGTTAAATAAAGGTGAAATAAAATAAAACAAATAAAAAATAGAGACATTCCCCAAGGGACTTGCAGCTGTAATTGCTGCAAAAGGTGGCTCTACAAAGTATTGACTTTGGGGGGGTGAATAGTTATGCACGCTAAAGTGTTTTGGTCTTATTACTTTTTCATTTCACAATAACAAATATTTTGCATCTTCAAAGTGGTAGGCATGTTGTGTAAATCAAATGATACAAACCCCCTGAAAAACCAATTATAATTCCAGGTTATAAGGCAACAAAATAGGAAAAATGCAGAGGGGTGTGAGTACTTTCACAAGCCACTGTAAATCTCTGCAGGCACTATGCCAACACCCCCTTTTCTCCTCACGCATGCACACACACCTCACACACATCAACCCTCTCCTATCTCACCCCCACTGTTCACCTAAAGTCACTCCACCCAAGCTCAATTAAAGCACACAAACACAAAACGGAGAGAAAGAGAGAGCGAGATTAACACTAGAGTCATCAGACAAAGGCGTCTTAATTGCTCCCACTCTGCTCCTCCCTGGCTTCATTATGGGCAGAAGAGATTGCTGCAAATCAGAGATTGCTGCAAATCACAGGTGCTCCAGCTACCGGCTCCTCCGAGATTGTTGTTGCTGAAATATTATGTGTGCCACTAAAGAAAATGAACGCACATGCAGAGAAAGAGAGGGAGGGTAACTAAAAAGAGAGACAAAGATACATGGATAAAGCTATAAAGAAGAAGACAAAGACGGAGAGAGAAATAAGTGTGGAGCGTAGTGGAGAAAAGTCAAATTAGAGCTTTAAGGACACTTCCTCTCGCCAATACGTCAACATAAATCATGTGTGTGTCAGCTCCCATAGAGCCTTGTCTTATCTGGTCTACGGTGAGCATCATTACATGACTCAGAGCCAGGCAATATGAATTGAATCTTTAAAAAATCCAAGCACCGTTTTAACAATAACAATTTGTTGAGGAAATTAAAACTTTCTGGAACAATCTAAAGTCAGCAAACATACAAATTAGTATCAAATCACAAACTTGACAGAGTTTCTTGTTCTGACTCTTATTTCCTTGAAGAAAACACTGCAAAACACTATGGGAATAGGGTCGGTATTGCATCCAGTTAATAGGTGGAGTCCAGTGGCCCTAGAGGTCGGCCCTAGAGGGCTTGTGGCGTGCAGTGTAGACAGAGGTATTGGCCAGATCTACACAACGTGTGTGTGTGTGTGTGTGTGTGTACTTGGGTGCATACGCACGTGCACGCGTTTGTGTGTGAGCAACTTGGTGCCGTCTGACATGAGCACTCATGCAGTGAACTGTGGCTTTGGGCCCCTGAGATGGTGAGGGCCTACTAGGATCCAGGAAGCCCCTCTCAACACCACACGTCACACTGGGTATCACTCGTCACCTCTCCCCACGTTTGACATACACAGAATCCAGATGTCCAAACTTGGGCTCTGCATCATCTAGCACAGGAGAGACACGACCACATGGTTCTTCAGAGGAATGGACAGATTTGAGATGAGGAAAAGAGACAGTGGGAGGGAGAGAGCATGGAGGGAGGGAGAGAGCATGGAGGGAGGGAGGGAGGGAGGGAGGGAGGGAGGGAGGGAGGGAGGGAGGGGAATGGAAAGAAACAAAAGAATAGAACTGTAGCCACAGCGTTAAATCGTGAGCATGGAGATGCTTTTAACAAGCGAACAACGTGCAATTTGACACATTTAACTTAATGTGAAAGGGAAGAGGATGAGATGTACAATGCAAGTTAAGGACTTGTGTTTGCCTCTGAGCAATCCTCTGCTCTAGTTCATTTTGGATGCGGAGGCTTTGAATGGTGAGGCGAGCTAGCTGCTCAGAATGGGAGTGACTACGATAGAATGGGAAAAGGACCGAAGGTACTCTATTATCCAAATGGAAAAGGCAGAATACCGGATTTAGGACACCGACATAATTTCTGTCCCAAATGGCACCCTATTCCCTATACCACATGTGTCAAACTCATTCCACGGAGGGCCGAGTGTCTGAGGGTTTTCGATCCTCCATTGAACTTGATTGAGGAATTAAGGTCACTGGTTGTCCCCTCAGCTGGTTGTCTTGGTCTTAATTGAAAGGAGAAACCAAAAACCAGCAGACAATAGGCCCTCGATTTTGACACCTGTCGTGGAAATTCAGTACTGAGAGAGATTTGGTCATTTCTTCAAACAATCATCTTTATTTAATATCGATTCATTATTGCAATAATAAGGCTGGTCGACCTGCCACTCTTGAGTGTTGGACCGAGTAACATAACATTTACACAAATGCAGAGTACTTTATATAGCTGACACTAACAATGCTCAGCCATAGTTGGTTCAACCCCCTTCATGCAGACTAAGGAGCATCATAAGCCACTCTGTGTTCATCCTGTCATTATCTGCACGTAGGTTGTCGTCTGAACCCCACCCTGACTTAGTTTCCCAGATGATTTAGAGACAATGAGGAATTGTTCTAAACTCCTCCTGGCTATCTCTATCTCAGTTACACCCACCCTATCTTGTCTATGTAATGCAGTCTAACTCATTTGTGACCTCAAGCCATCTCCAGTGACCATAAACCCAGATTAGCTGCCGGGAACTTTAAAAACACAGACACTAACAGGACAGAAATATCCTCTTATTTGTATTGCTAACTAATGCTAATTGCTAACTATTAATATCAAACAAATGAGGTAAATGTGTAATTTTTCTGTCACACATCACCTCCTTATACAGTGTTGTACTTTTGACCAAGAATAGTGCACTTTTTGACTGTGGGTGCCATTTGGAACGCAACCATAGACTTCTTCAGGGGGAATAACACTAGAGCTTTTGTGTCACCGCTAACATACCTTGTAAAATCTCTATCTAGTTAGAGTTCCTCCCTCCAAGATTATCTTTCTCTCCTGTTTTGGTCAGATAATGGCGAAGAGATGCATTTAATACAAAAATACATTTTACTCCAAGGGTGTATGAACACATTTTGTTCCTCCTACTTTGTTCTTCATTTCATGCCCCTGGGTAGTGACACATGGCTTCCCATTTCTCAACAGAAGTTGCTCAATCAAGAGGCTCCCACGCTGAGGTCTGTCCAACGCTGGTCAGACCAAGCTGACTCTACACTCCAAGACTGCTTCCATCACGTGGACTGGGACATGTTTCGTATTGCGTCAGATGAAAATATTGACGAATACGCTGATTCGGGGTGTGTGAGTTCATTAGAACGTGCGTCAAAGATGTCGTTCCCATAGCAACGATAAAAACATTCCCTAACCAGAAACCGTGGATTGATGGCAGCATTCGCGTGAAACTGAAAGCGCGAACCACTGCTTTTAATCAGGGCAAGGTGTCTGGTAACATGTCCGAATATAAACAATGCAGCTATTCCCTCCGCAAGGCTATTAAACAAGCTAAGCGTCAGTACAGAGACAAAGTGGAATCTCAATTCAATGGCTCAGACACAAGAGGCATGTGGCAGGGTCTACAGTCAATCACGGACTACAAGAAGAAACCCAGCCCAGTCACGGACCAGGATGTCTTGCTCTCAGGCAGACTAAATAACTTTTTGCCCGCTTTGAGGACAATACAGTGCCACTGACACGGCCTGCAACGAAAACATGCGGTCTCTCCTTCACTGCAGCCGAGGTGAGTAAGACATTTAAACGTGTTAACCCTCGCAAGGCTGCAGGCCCAGACGGCATCCCCAGCTGCGCCCTCTGAGCATGCGCAGACCAGCTGGCCGGTGTGTTTACGGACATATTCAATCAATCCCTATACCAGTCTGCTGTTCCAACATGCTACAAGAGGGCCACCATTGTTCCTGTTCCCAAGAAAGCTAAGGTAACTGAGCTAAACGACTACCGCCCCGTAGCACTCACTTCCGTCATCATGAAGTGCTTTGAGAGAGTAGTCAAGGACCATATCACCTCCACCCTACCTGCCACCCTAGACCCACTCCAATTTGCTTACCGCCCAAATAGGTCCACAGACGATGCAATTTCAACCACACTGCACACTGCCCTAACCCACCTGGACAAGAGGAATACCTATGTGAGAATGCTGTTCATCGACTACAGCTCGGCATTCAACACCATAGTACCCTCCAAGCTCGTCATCAAGCTCGAGACCCTGGGTCTCGACCCCGCCCTGTGCAACTGGGTACTGGACTTCCTGACGGGCCGCCCCCAGGTGGTGAGGGTAGGCAACAACATCTCCTCCCCGCTGATCCTCAACACGGGGGCCCCACAAGGGTGCGTTCTGAGCCCTCTCCTGTACTCCCTGTTCACCCACGACTGCGTGGCCACGCACGCCTCCAACTCAATCATCAAGTTTGCGGACGACACAACAGTGGTAGGCTTGATTACCAACAACGACGAGACGGCCTACAGGGAGGAGGTGAGGGACCTCGGAGTGTGGTGTCAGGAAAATAACCTCACACTCAACGTCAACAAAACTAAGGAGATGATTGTGGACTTCAGGAAACAGCAGAGGGAACACCCCCCTATCCACATCGATGGAACAGTAGTGGAGAGGGTAGCAAGTTTTAAGTTCCTCGGCATACACATCACAGACAAACTGAATTGGTCCACTCACACTGACAGCGTCGTGAAGAAGGCGCAGCAGCGCCTCTTCAACCTCAGGAGGCTGAAGAAATTTGGCTTGTCACCAAAAGCACTCACAAACTTCTAGAGATGCACAATCGAGAGCATCCTGGCGGGCTGTATCACCGCCTGGTACGGCAACTGCTCCGCCCTCAACCGTAAGGCTCTCCAGAGGGTAGTGAGGACTGCACAACGCATCACCGGGGGCAAACTACCTGCCCTCCAGGACACCTACACCACCCGATGTTACAGGAAGGCCATAAAGATCATCAAGGACATCAACAACCCGAACCACTGCCTGTTCACCCTGCTATCATCCAGAAGGCGAGGTCAGTACAGGTGCATCAAAGCTGGGACCGAGAGACTGAAAAACAGCTTCTATCTCAAGGCCATCAGACTGTTAAACAGCCACCACTAACATTGAGTGGCTGCTGCCAACACACTGTCATTGACACTGACCCAACTCCAGCCACTTTAATAATGGGAATTGATGGGAAATGATGTAAATATATCACTAGCCACTTTAAACAATGCTACCTTATATAATGTTACTTACCCTACATTATTCATCTCATATGCATACGTATATACTGTACTCTACATCATCGACTGCATCCTTATGTAATACATGTATCACTAGCCACTTTAACTATGTCACTTTGTTTACTTTGTCTACACACTCATCTCATATGTATATACTGTACTCGATACCATCTACTGTATGCTGCTCTGTACCATCACTCATTCATATATCCTTATGTACATATTCCTTATCCCCTTACACTGTGTATAAGACAGTAGTTTTGGAATTGTTAGTTAGATTACTTGTTGGTTATCACTGCATTGTCGGAACTAGAAGCACAAGCATTTCGCTACACTCGCATTAACATCTGCTAACCATGTGTATGTGACAAATAAAATTTGATTTGATTTGATTTGAATCGTACATGGCCCAAACCTCCATGGTCATATCACAAAATTACATATATAATTGGATTATAGGATCTCTAAATTCGTGCATTGAGTCTGCCAATACACTTTCCAGAGAAGTGCTATCACTTCACACTGCCATCAACATGCCATAGGAACATTCCTAGAACTTTAGCGAGCAGCACCAGAGTAAGATATGTGAATGCATAACCGTTTATCTATTACTCAGCTCCAGTACAAGCTAAATCTGAACTGTAGAGGTACTTTACATCCTCTCAGGAACATAAAACAAGGTTAACACGCACTCACACGCATGCACGCACGCACAACACTATATTTACACATTCACACGTGTTCATGAAAATAATAATGCCATGTTGCCAAGAGCAACTTAATTCACACACACTTTAAATAAATCTGCCGTCGGTTCATCATGGTAATCTAACGTGTTTGTCAGATATAAAATATGGGTCAAAATGAATGAGAAGCTTTTATGTTTTCCCCAGACAATGTAGCCATAATATAAGAATTCCCCCTTTGTCTCCGTTAGTGTCTGTATAGCACCTTTCATAGTGCTATATACAAGAGATCAGGGTGTTACTTCTGACAAAATATTTAAGCGCCTTTGAATGGGGTATGGTAGTATGTGCCAGGCACAAGGTTTGAGTGTGTCAAGAACTACAATGCAGCTGGGTTTTTCACACTCAATAGTTTCCCGTGTGTATCAAGAATGTCCACCACCCAAAGGACACCATGCCAACTTGACACAAATGTGGGAAGCATTGGAGTCAACATGGGCCAGAATCCCAGTGGAACGCTTTCGACACCTTTTTAGTGTCCATACCTTTCAGTGTAGACTAATTGAGGCTGTTCTGAGAGCAGAAGTGGGTGCAACTCAATATTAGGACGGTGTTCCTAATGTTTGTACATTCAGTGTATATGCGCGCACACACACACAAATACACTTACACAACATCCCTATACCTGCTGCTACCACACATGCCACCGTCCCATGTATTTATAGTGTATGTCTGCTATGTGCATGGTTTGAGGCCCATGCTATGTCTTTACATTGGCTGATTTGATGGTAGCTGCAGCGGTGCTGTGCAGTATGGATGGCGTGTGGAGGGCAAGCTTGGCCAGAGCTTGGGGGCCATGTAAGCTGAAAGTCACACACTATAATTGGTCAGCCTCCCAGCCTGCATCCAGCCTCCCTCTTGCCTTCTTCTGGTCAGGATTCTGCCTCCTATGACCTGCTACATCCCCACAACATCCCCATGTTTAGTCACAGCTCTCTGGGAGCTGGGTAAACCAACAGAACTCAGGGACTGGACCTCCTGCTTAATGAGTTGATATTGCCTCTATGGCTGTACACACATGCACGCACTCATGCACACACAACACACGCGTGCACACACACAACACAAGCATGCATGCACACAAACAGAAACATGCGTGCACGCACATACATCAACACACACATGCGCACACACACAGGAGGTGATGTTGCTACTGTTCTGTCTCCTTCCCTCACTCGTCATGGCCTATATTGTTGTGTTTGTCCTCCCAGAGGCAGTAGTGTTGCTGGTTCAGTCTAGCTGTGTGTCACTGAAATTGGTTCACAGTGGGTATTTTACCATCTGACAGTCTTGTGTGACTGTACCTTATGGCAGGCTTTCTCTCTGGGTGTGTTAAATTGCCCCAGACAACAGACAGTGCTGGCTGTGCTGGAATGAATGAAATGTAAATCCACCATTAACACCGGTCCTTCCCTCTCCCTTAGCATCCCTTGAAACAGTTGAAATTCCGGTAGGGTTTTTCTGTTCCTTGATGTAGAGAGGAGGGGATAAAAGGTTAACAGTGATTAAAATTAATAATAAAATGTCCCCCTCTCCTCCACCTCTTCCTTGGCTGGAGGTGGTCCCGTGAGGCAGTGTGAGGTGGTCTGTCAAGGAGCCTTTGATGGCAGTGTGTCGGTCTGGCGGTGACACACAGAGCCTGTGGTTTTTAAGTGGGGTTGGTCGGTCGCTAATCTCACATACACATACCTGTTGTTTATCCCCAAACCAAATAAAAAATGCCACTGCCAACGGAATCGACTGCCCTAGTGCACAGTGAAAGTACTTCATAAAGCAAGAGGGAGGGCTTTATTCTGTAGTGTTCTCTGATAGCGTGAGAGAGAGAGAGAAAGTGGGAGATAGAGAGAGGTCTCCTCCACTCCAGAGTTGACAAGGCAGAGAAGTTACTGTAGTGTGTTGCTGTGATAATGGTGATGGTGTGCCCAGCATCATGTACTGTACTTCACTCTGTTTTCCCTGATAAAGTAAAGTGGACCATTGCAATACTATCTCCTGGGTATTGTCCTCTCACTCCTCTCCATGTCTTTCTTTCTCTTTTCAGACTGTATTGTGAACCTGCTCTATGTCTCTCTCTTTCTCTGTCCCTTTATCTCGTCCTCTGATGTGTTAAGTTTAGGACTTCCTTTGTCTCTCCACCTTTAGACAGAGTTCAAAGCTGGGGTCATAGGGTCAAAGGTCAACTGACTTGGTCACTGCAAATCTCTGTGATTAATATGGGGCGGCAGGTAGCCTAGTGGTTAGAGCTTTGGACTAGTAACCGAAAGGTTTCAAGAGTGAATCCCCGAGCTGACAAGGTAAAAATCTGCCGTTCTGCCCCTGAACAAGGCACTGTTCCTAGGCCGTCATTGAAAATAAGAATTTGTTCTTAACTGACTTGCCTAGTTAAATAAAGGTAAAATTATCAGTGTCTTTTCTATCTCTGCTAAAATGTGACATTTTTTCTCGATGTAATTGCGGCTTTCTCCTTGGCATGCAAATATCGGTCTCTGATTCGCATATAACCTGCTGCCCTCTCCTGCTCTTCTCCTCTTTCCAATTAAGATCCAGACAGAGATATATGGCCTCTCAAAGGGAATACGTCACAGAGGGCTGGGCCCACCACTGCCCCAGACAGGGGGATATTGAGTGGTTGTGACCCCAGCAGAGCACCCCCTCGCTGGTCATCACACCCACATATCTCCCCCCTGTGAACTCTGTAGAGGTGAAAGTGTCCTTGATGGGAGTAGTTACTATAGAGCAGGCAGCTCTCTCTGTGTGTGTGTGTGTGTGTATGGTGGACACTAGCACCATTAAACCTCTTTATCTGCTGTTCATATCTCCCTCCACATTGTTCTAGATCCAAGTCTCTTTTATATAGCAGTTAAACCAATTGGGTTTATATCGGTGTAATAGGTATACATTATAAAATGTTGATAAGCAAGCTTATCATTTAATAACATATATATTATTCGTAAACTTTTTTAGAGCAGAGATATGGATTGTCATTGATGTACTGAAACTGTTTTTGAATGGTGCTTATTTTGTTGCTGTGCCTACCACATTCCATCTTCAGTCTCTCACTCCTGTCCTCTCGTCTCTTCCTCCATCTCTCCCCCAGTTCCCTCAGTCCTCACACAGAAGACCCAGAAGACTCCTTTCAGAGGGAGGGGTTCGGACACCAGAGCATGTCGGAGAAATGTACCAAACAGTTGTGACAATGCCAATCGGCTGGAGATCATCAAGACCCGGAAGTCCAAGAGCATGGACCTAGGTAATAACTTCTGTAGGCTATGCACTTATGAACGTTTATGACATAGGACAATTTAGGAATATAATGTGACTTTATGGTCAACACTCCAACCCCCTGCCATGTAATCTATTCCTCCCCACATGTCCCTCATCCAGCAGCATACCACCCTGCATCCCACTGCTGGCTTGCTGATGAAGCTAGCCAGGGTTGGTCCTGGATGGGAGACTAGATGCTGCTGGAAGTGATGTTGGAGGGCCAGTAGCAGGTGCTTTTTCCTCTGTTCTAAAATAAATATCTCAGGGGCAGTGATTGTGGATATTACCCTGTGTACGGCGCAGTCTTTTGATTGGGACGTTAAAAGGGTGTCCTGACACTCTATGTTCACTAAAGATCCCATGGCACTTATCGCAAGAGTAGGAGTGTTAACCCTTGTCTCCTGGCTAAATTCCCAATCGTACAATCATACAACCAGCTTCCAATTGGCTAATTCATCCCTCTAACTATTCCCCGGGTCATTGCTGTAAATGAGAATGTGTTCTCAGTCAACGTACCTGCTAAAATAAATAAATACCCTGTAACCCTGTGCCCAGTAGCCCAGAGGGAAAAACGGTTACATCCTCCTCCTACAGTGACTTTAAGCAACCCTTTTTTCAGTCTTCCGGGCCAGATAGTAACAAAGCACAAAAACAACCTGTGGCGTTCTGCATTAGCATCGGATAGCCTCGCGATATGCAGCTCTTCAGGGAAGTCAGGAACCAATATACTCAGTCAGTTAGGAAAGCTAAGGCTAGCTTTTTCAAACAGAAATTTGCTTCCTGCAACACTAATTCCAAACAGTTTTGGGACACTGTAAAGTCAGTGGAGAATGAGAGCACCTCCTCCCAGCTGCCCACTGTAGCTGAGAGGACAGGAAACACTACCACCACCAATAAATCTATGATCATTTCAATAAGCATTTTTCCACGACTGGCCATGCTTTCCACCTGGCTACCCCTACCCCAGCAACACCTCAGCACCCCCTGCAGCAACTCCCCCCGGATATTCTGATCCAACTCTACACAGATGACACCATTCTGTATACATCTGGCCATTCTTTGGACACTGTGCTAACAGACCTCCAAATGAGCTTCAAAGCCATACATGCTCTTCAACCGATTGCTGCCCGCACCTAGCCACCACACTAGCATCACTCCTCTAGATGGTTCTGACCTAGAATATGTGGACAACTACAAATACCTTAGGTGTCTGGTTAGACTGTAAACTCTTCTTCCAGACTCACATTAAGCATCTCCAATCCAAAATTAAATCTAGAATTTGATTCCTATTTCGCAACAAAGCCTCCTTCACTCATGCCGCCAAACGAACCCTCGTAAAACTGACTATCCTACCGATCCCTGACTTTGGCGATGTCATTTACAAAATAGCCCCCAACACTCTACTCAACAAACTGGATGTAGTCTATCACAGTGCCATCGGTTTTATCATCAAAGCCCCATACACTACCCACCACTGCGACCTCTGTGCTCTTGTTCGCTGGCCCCCACTACATATCCATCGCCAAACCCACTGGCTCCAGGTCATCTATAAGTCTTTGCTAGGTAAACCCTGCCTTATATCAGCTCACTGGTCACCATAGCAACACCCACCCGTAGCACGCGCTCCAGCAGGTATATTGCACTGGTCATCCCCAAGCCAACACCTACTTTGGCCGTCTCTCCTTCCAGTTTTCTGCTGCTAATGACTTGAACGAATTGCAAAAATCACTGAAGCTGGAGTCTTATATCTCCCTCTCTAACTTTAACTTTAAGCATCAGCTGTCAGAGCAGCTCACCGATCACTGTACCTGTACACAGCCAATCTGTAAATAGCACAGCTGACCTCGTCATACCCATATTATTACTTACCCTCTTGCTCTTTTGCACCCCAGTATCTCTACTTGCACATCATCATCTGCACATATCACTCTGCACATATCACTCCAGTATTAATGCTAAATTGTAATTATTTTTGCCTCTATTGCCTATTTATTGCCTACCACCTTACTCTTCTACATTTGCACACACTGTACATAGATCTTTCTATTTTTATTTCATTTTGTGTTATTGACTGCACATTTGTTTGTGTAACTCTGTGTTGTTGTTTTTGTGCAGTGCTATGCTTCAAGGTGAAATTTAAAAATATATATATACAAAAATGTGTCCTGGAGTAGTAGTGGCAAAATGCAGTTTTAGGGTGTTCATTTGACGAGGAACATGGAGAAGAGAACACTAAGAGACACTCCCAAAGGACCACCAGGCTCTGTACCTCGCATCACTAAGTAATCATGACAGATAAGAGACATGTTTATGTATTTGTGTATCTAGAGCCTCGACCTGACGCCCTCAAACTCCGAAAGGATCAAAGTTCACTGGAAACTCAGACAGAATCTCACTAAGATGCCAGTATTTTTCTGTGAGCAAAATATGAACCGAAAGATGCAAGTGCCTCAAAGCATCACTAGGAATATTAAGATGGACTTGTCAGTTATTCGGAACTCAGGAACCCATTAGTATAAGGGCACAGGGCGAGACCCAGATGCAGACACGGGAGGCAGATGGTTCAAGTCTCTGATATTTATTAGAATCCAAGGGGCAGGCAAGAGAATGGTCATGGGCAGTCAAAAGATCATAACAAGGTCAGAGTCCAGGAGGTACAGAGTGGCAGGCAGGCTCAAGGTCAGGGCAGGCAGTATGGTCAGGCAGGCGGGTTCAGAGTCAAGTCACGCAAGGGTCAAAACCAGAAGGAATGGCAAAAACAGAGAAAAGGAAAAAGCAGGAGCAGAGAGTAACACGCTGGTTGAATTGGCAAGACAAGACTAACTGGCACAGACAGACATAAAACACAGGTATGAATACCCAGGGGATAATGGGGACGATGGGTGACACCTGGAGGGGGTAGAGACAAGCACAAGGACAGGTGAAACAGATCAGGATGTGACAATTAGGCACATCAACGAGTCGTAACCACGTGTCGGAAATGAGCGGAATATTCTCTCGCCGTAGCGATCTCAAGCACATCTCAAACCTGCCAAATCACCCTCACGTAGCTCTGAACAAAGCTATTTCTCCACTGAATCTCTTTCTTTTTACATACAGTATTTCTAAATAGGGTGTTTTTCTCCCCCCTTTATAATGTTGTTTCATGCACTCCGTTCTGAATCCGATTGGCGTTAACCGCTAACGTTTCATGACTTTGAATCCCTCCTCCATAAAAATATGCTAAACACTGAGATGCCTAGACACCTTGGTAAGGATGGATTACATTTAGATGTAGAACAAGACTGAGAGGGGGAGACAAGAAGGGTGTGAATACAACACATTTATCAGTGGCTGAGAGTAATATGCTACCACATTATACCCTGCATGGTGATTGAACATCTGTCTGATTGTTATTCCAATAGCTCTTCAATTGGTTGTCTTTCTCTTTACAGTGACAATATACATGTTGGCTGACTAGGCCAGCTTTTAAGAATGGCCACAGTAACGTAACGACTAATTTAAACCCTTTTCACACTAGTTGAGGGTTTACATATTTTTTAGGGAGAGACATTGAGAATGGCATGGTGTTGAATAGAAGCTTGGCAGCAGTCTAAAATGTTGCCGCTATGCTTGTTCTGTAGTGAGTATGATGGAAGAATTATGCTCAAAGTTAAGGGGTGGGTGGGGTTGGGAGGAGAGAGGCAAAGGTTCCATTTGAAATAGAGATGCCTAATGGCAGTTGGCCTCTCTGAATTCAATTAATCCATCAAGCCAGTGTGTTCTCAGGTCCCATTACAACGGGTCTATTACAATGTGTATACTCACCAGGCACAGAATGTGTTGAGAGCTGAACAATGCAAACAGCACTATTACTAAAGTCTGTTGTCTCTCTGCAAAGGTACCTAATTGCACACTGCAGATTTTCTATTACTCAGCTACTTTGATGTAGTATACAAGTATAGCTTGTCCATCACCACAACCACCACCACCACATCCAATGTCACGGCAGCTCAACCAAACCATGACAATGCCTCTGATTGAGATATTTAGTCACAGTAATGATAATGGGGGAGTCCTTAGTTACATTATGACACCTGTAAAAAGTGCAGTGGGGTGATGGAGGGATAGAATAGGATGTCTTCTGGTCCTCGTAATGAACCTGGTTGGTGTCTCAAATGGTACCCTTTTCCCTATATTGTGTACTAATACTTTTAGAGGGCTTGGAACAAATGTAGTGCACTGTAGTGGCAATATGGTGCCATATGAGATGCAGCCCAGAAGTTGGCAAAGACGAAGGAGCCTGGTTGACCTAGGGCTGTATCAATTTCTCAAGGGATACCAGGACATGGTCTCACCACACCACCCTGGGACTATTTTTATATTAATTGCCCTATTAACGCTGTGCTTTAATAATACACATTAGTGAATTTGTCCCAAAAGTACAGAGCCAAAACAACAAAAAATGTGTCACTGTGCCAATACTTTTGCAGCTCACTGTATGTCAAAGCCAGAAAAGACGAATCTAGACTAATCCTATTCTGATATTATGGTTATCTACAACTGTATGTCTATACCATCTAGGTCAGCATCATATTTATATCCTCACTCATGATGTAACCTCAAGACACATTGTTCTAGAATAGGTGTATACTGAAATAATACTATATTTAACAGTCCATACTATATGCCTCAAGGCCATCATTAGGGGCATCCACTCGCTCACGTTGTAACCTTGTTTTAAAGAGTGAATGCCACCCAGGCATTCAGAGCTTGTTTTAATCCAAGGCCACTTCTTATCACTCACTTAAGTACTCAAAAAATAGTGCTGCTACTCAGAGTAAGAGCACTGTAGTCACTAGGACTCAAAAATAACCAGGCTGCATACACTCACACCTACTCATCCTTCATAATGAGAGGAAAGTGCCTGTCAGGAATAGTGGGGGGTAGGCCCTGAACAACATAAGGAGAGGGGAGCAGAAGGGAGGAAAGGGTGAGTGGGACCTTAAACAGTTTCCCAAGTGCCTCTCTCTTAGCAATGACTCTTCCAAGCCTACAGACAGAACACTGGGGGACTAAAAAGTGCTTCATTAATGCTACTGTATAGTATGTTTCAAATGAGTCAGGGGAGGGGGACAACAGCGTAAGGGTTTACCAAGAAGGCCGTCTCTCTAGCCTGCGGCGTGATCCACACCGTTATAAACAAATTGTAACCTCTGTAAGAAGCCTATTATAACGTATACGCAGGGAGTCAGGAAGCAGGTGCAGAGGGTGAGTTTAATAATATTAAATATGAAGATGATACAAAACAGGAGAAGCATACTGAATTAAACCAAAACTGCCCGATGACAGAGCCTACTGAGGGCTATATGAAGGGAGAGTAATCAGGGTGGTGATGAAGTCCAAACGAAATCAAATCCAATTTTATTAGTCACATGTGCCAAATAAAACAGTAAAATCCTTACTTACAAGCCCCTAACCAACAATGTAGTTTCAAAAATATGAATAAGAATAAGAAATAAAGGTAACAAGAAGTTAAAGAGCAACAGTAAAACAACAAGACTATATAGAGACTATATACAGAAAGTACCGGTACAGAGTCAATGTGCGCGGATACCGGTGTCCAGGTAATTGAGCTCCGGTACCTGCTTGCCATGCGGTAGCAGAGAGAACAGTCTATGACTAGGGTGGCTGGAGTCTTTGACAATTTTAGGGCCTTCCTCTGTCACCGCCTGGTATAGAGGTACTTGATGGCAGGAAGCTTGGCCCCAGTATTGTACTGGGCCGTACCCATTACCCTCTGTAGTGCCTTGCGGTCGGAGGCCGAGCAGTTGCCATACCAGAAAGTGATGCAACCCATCAGGATACTATCAGTGCTGCAGCTGTAGAACCTTTTGAGGATCTGTGTACCCATGCCAAATCTTTTCAGTCTCCTGAGAGGGAATAGGCTTTGTCGTGCCCTCTTCATGACTGTCTTTGTGTGCTTGGACCATAATAGTTTGTTGGTGATGTGGACACCAAGGAACTTGAAGCTCTCAACCTGCTCCACTACAGCAATGTTGATGAGAATTGCTGCTCAGTCCTCCTTTTTCTGTTGTCCACGATCATCTCCTTTGTCTTGATCACATTGAGGGAGAGGTTCTTATCCTGGCACCACACTGCCAGGTCTCTGATCTCCTCCCTATAGGCTGTCCCATCATTGTCGGTGATCAGACCTACCACTGTTGTGTCGGCAAATGTAATGAGCGTGTTGGAGTCGTGTTTGGCCATGCAGTCATGTGTGAACAGGGAGTACAGGAGGGGACTGAGCACACACCCCTGAGGGGCCCCCATGTTGAGGATCAGCGTGGCAGGTGTGTTGTTACCTACCCTTACCACCTGGGGGTGTCCTGTCAGGAAGTCCAGGATCCAGTTGCAGAGGGAGGTTTTTAGTCCAAGGGTCCTTAGCTAAGTGATGAACTTTAACCGCACTATGGTGTTGAATGATGAGCTGTAGTCAATGAATAGCATTCTCACGTAGGTGTTCTTTTTGTCCAGGTGGGAAAGGACAGTAATGGAGTGCAATAGAGAATGCTTCATCTGTGTATCTGTTTGTGCAGTATGCAATTCAAGTGGGTCTAGGGTTTCTGGGATAATGGTCTCTATTTGAGCCATAATGTTGTTGATGTGAGACGTATTATTTTGACCATCTTAATGTGAATGTCTGTGAGAGTAATTAACTGACTATTGGAGAGTAGATCATGCAGGACAATACTGAACAGAAGACTACTACAATAAACATTCATTCTTACTGTACCACATTCTCTTTGAGGAGTGTCAACATTGTCATTTAGAATAGGCAAATGGGTGGTGAGAGACCAGGGTGCTCCTCACCTTGCAGGCAGCTCCTCCAATGATCATGGACTTGACAAAGATACCCAGGTTAGCATGGTTCTCCTTGGAGCGGTTGCCCTTAATGCTGATCTCCAGACCTTCTGACCCGAGTCACTCAAGGGGATGTCAAAGGTCAGGAACTTGCTGATACCGTCTGGAGTTAGCACTAGGTTGTCTTCTTCTGTCTTATATATATAAATATATATAAATATATATATAAATGAGAGAGAGAGAGAGAGAGAGAGAGAGAGAGAGAGAGAGAGAGAGAGAGAGAGAGAGAGAGAGAGAGAGAGAGAGAGAGAGAGAGAGAGAGAGAGAGAGAGAGAGAGAGAGAGAGAGAGAGAGAGAGAGAGAGAGAGAGAGAGAGAGAGAGAGAGAGAGAGAGAGAGAGAGAGAGAGAGAGAGAGAGAGAGAGAGAGAGAGAGAGAGAGAGAGAGAGAGAGAGAGAGAGAGAGAGAGAGAGAGAGAGAGAGAGAGAGAGAGAGAGAGAGAGAGAGAGAGAGAGAGAGAGAGAGAGAGAGAGAGAGAGAGAGAGAGAGAGAGAGAGAGAGAGAGAGAGAGAGAGAGAGAGAGAGAGAGAGAGAGAGAGAGAGAGAGAGAGAGAGAGAGAGAGAGAGAGAGAGAGAGAGAGAGAGAGAGAGAGAGAGAGAGAGAGAGAGAGAGAGAGAGAGAGAGAGAGAGAGAGAGAGAGAGAGAGAGAGAGAGAGAGAGAGAGAGAGAGAGAGAGAGAGAGAGAGAGAGAGAGAGAGAGAGAGAGAGAGAGAATATATACATCATCCTTAGCTCTGGCATCTTCCCCAATATTTGGAACCAAGGCCTGATCACCCCAATCCACAAAGGTCGAGACACAGGTCGAGTCTGCTATACAATTTGATGAAAAGCGGCATTGGGGGAAAAACATATGACATTATAAAATCCATGTACACAAGCTTGTGTGCGGTTAAAAATGTGTTGAAAACCCACAAGGCCGTGGGGTGAGACATGGACGCAGCTTAAGCTTCACCCTCTTTAACATATATATCAACAAATTGGCTAGGGCACTAAAACAGTCTGCAGCACCCAGCCTCACCCTACTAGAATCTGAAGTCAAATGTCTACTGTTTGCTGATGGTCTGGTGCTTCTGTCACCAACCAAGGAGGGCCTCAAGCAGCAACTAGATCTTCTGCACAGATTATGTCAGACCTGGGCCCTGACAGTAAATCTCAGTAAGACAAAAATAATGGTGTTCCAAAAAAGGTCCAGTTGCCAGGACCACAAATACAAATCTTGATACCGTTGTCCTAGACCACACAAAAAACTATACATACCTTGGCCTAAACATCAGCAGTTACCACAGGTAACTTCCACAAGGCTGTGTACGAGAACAAGGCAATAAGGGCATTTTATGCCATCAACATGAACATAAAATGTTACATATCAGTTATAGAACCCATTGCCCTTGAATCAGTTATAGAACCCATTGCCCTTTATGGTTGTGAGGTCTGGGGTCCGCTCACCAAGCAAGAATTCACAAAATGGGACAAACACCATATTGAGACTTTGCATCTGCAAAAATATCCTACAATTCTACAACCACCTAAAAGGAAGCAATTCCCAAACCTTACATAACAAAGGCATCACCTACAGAGAGATGAACCTGGAGAAGAGTCCCCTAAAGCAAGCTGGTCCTGAGAGGATATGAGAAGGGGGAGAGATCAGAAGGAAATGAGAAGGGGGAGAGATCAGATGAGTGTGTCGTGTTTTACTGTGGCTGTCATTATCACTTTGGCTCACTGTCTAGTAGATCGCCGCTAATTCGCTGCCGCAGCCATAAGCTCTCTGTGTGAGAAGCAGGACGAAAGCAACTTTGAAAACACCAGGTAGCAATTTTATACTCAAACATCAGTTTGATGTCCCCACAATGCATCTTTAGAATGCTATTTCTTGTCATCCGTTTGAGGCCCGACGTATAATTGTTCTAGTGTTCCTTCACATGCTTTGTTAGAGTTTATTTGTAAAGAAAGAAGGGGTTAAAATGAACATTTATTCTCAGTGTGTTCACACTGCTTGGGTGTGAAACCTGTTTAAAACCACTGGTGTCAGATCCATTTATTCTCCCTTCTCTTGGAATGTTTTATGGGTGGAGAATTTCAAAAGGACGAGCGAAAAAAATCACAAACGCTTTTGCTAACCAAGGTCATTAAAAATGGTATTTTATTTTTCCTTTCTTCCAAAAAAGACTAGTAAGGGGAAAGAGGGATGGGAGAGAAAACACCTGCAACATCAAAAAAGAGAGGTAACGATATTTCACTGTGCATGACTGAAGCTGGTTCATTGAGATGGACAGGGAGAGAGCTTGTCCTGAATATGAAAAGTATTCCACAGCGTATCACAACCTCTCATGAATCCTAATCACTAGTGTGTGTAGATGCATCTGCAGCCACTATTATTGCTCCTCATTGCTGGTTGTAATTGCTCTTTAGAACCAATAAAATACAGTTTGGGGAAGGATAAAACAAATGTGAACAGACTTCCTCTTCTGCAATGTAGGTACAATATTCCCATGCCGTGTGTGATAATTATGAAAATATATATATTTGAGAGGGATATGGAACACTATATGTGTGTCTATACAGAGTCATGGTGGATGTGTGTGTGTGACTTGCAGATATAGCCATGACCACTGTATTAAAGCAAACAGCAGGAGCAATCAACCCTGAGACCCCTGCTCCAAGACACTTATAACACTGCTGATGAAAGTAATGCTCTGCGCACACATGTGAACGTACACACGCACGCACACACAAGCACACACCCTTCACAGCTGCTAAGTGAGAGCAGAGCAGGTTTTCAGCTGCTAGGGAGTTATTAGGATGCAGTACTCCGTTCAGGTGTCCGAGCCTTTTTTCAACACCTCCCTCGGCCTGAGGCCCTATTCCCCAGCCATTCCTTGTGTGTGTGTATGTGTACGTGTGTCTGTGCATGTACATGTGTGTGACCCCCTACTCCCATGCCACCCCCAGCTGTACCCCTGTCACTCACAGTACCTAACAGTCTACCCCCCCCCCCCCATTTCAACACAGCCCTCTCATTACACACTTACAATGGAGGCCCATGCCAGGAAATCCCCATTCCTATCCTATAGCCAGGTGATATGGAGTGGACACAGGTCAGGTAGAGAGAGGTATTCTTCCACACTACGAGCACAAGCAATTCTTTGTCCCTGACTAAATGCAGGTGGTAAAATAATAGTTAATGTTAGCATTTTCTCATAGTCCTTATTCAAGTTACACTGAATGCAGACAATCCTTTAGTTTGTTTCAAACAAACAGTAAACAATTAATTAGCTTTTAGTTTGGAGTTTTATATAATTCATTATCATGGGCGATTCTGAATCAGTTGTTCTCTGACAAGCACGGAGTTTGACTTTAAAACACAACTCTTCGTGTTATGATTGATTATGTGTCCTCGCTGCCAATGTCACCATTGCAACAGCAAAAAAAATACAATGCTTTCCAAAAACACTCACAGCTACTTGGATAAATTGTCAACATGCGTCACAGAGAAATACTACATCTTTACTATTAATGAATATTTTTTATTTAAAAAATGCTAAATATGAGTTATGTCCCTGGAGACGCTTTTAGCTTATTAACTGTTGGGGCCAAATCTGTCATATTTGGCAGGAGGACAACTTTTTGTGTCTTCGGAAAAATTACAATGCAACAATCGCTCTTGCATAATAAGTGAATGAGAGAGAGGCGTGGTAACATTTTCATCAGATAGAAACAAGCGATGCCGACCAACTCTGAGGGTGTTTCTTACAATGCATTCTACTGTGCTCCGAGCATGCAAATTGGAGAGTCAGAGTCCAAATCCAAGTATGCAAAACGGGGCACTTCTCGAAATCATACTCTGTTTGTACATATTTTGAAGCATGCATCGATGCAAGTGTCAACGGAAAGCATGCACAGAAATATGACACAACCACGTAAAGAACTACACAACATTTCTTTAAATCAATTACGGCCATTTTTCGAGCTGAAGCGAGAGAGAATACACTATTCACATCTCATATGTTGCCTGACTATAATATTTTATCTTTATATTTTAATAAATATATGCTGTCTCAATTTTGGCATGTTTACCTGCCTACAATATCCACTGTAGTGTGCGTAGATTGCAAGCCCATAGTAAGTCAACAGGGCTGACTGGCTACTACTGTTAGCTAGCCAGATATCGCCGAAGAATTCAGAAAATTCAGAAAATATTCATACCCCTTGACTTATTACACATTTTGTTGTGTTACAGCCTGAATTCTAAATGGATTAAATAGATTTGCTCAACCATCTACACACAATGCCCAATAATGACAAAGTGAAAACATGTTTTAGGAATGTTGGCAAATTTATTGAAAAGGAAATACAAATATCTAATTACATAAGTATTCACACCGCTGAGTCAATAAATCTTAGACTCACCTTTGGCAGTGATTAAAGCTTTGTTATTCTGGAGCTTTGCACACCTGGATAAAAAAATATTTGCACATTATTATAAAAACATTTCTTCCAGCTCTGTTAAGATGGTGGTTGATCATTGCTAGACAGCCATTTCCAAGTATTGACATATATTTTCATGTCAATTTAAGTCTAAACTGTAAATACTGTAAAAACTGCAACTTAAAAGCATTCAATGTCGTCTTGGTAAGAAACTCCAGTGTATATTTGACATTGTGTTTTAGGTTAGTGTCCTGCTGAAAGGTGAATTTGTCTCCCAGTGTCTATTGGAAAGCAGACTGAATCAGTTTGTCTGTGGTTAGCCCTATTTTGTTTATTTTTATCCTAAAATGCTGATGACAAGCATACCCATAATGTGATGCAGCCACCACCATGCTTTAAAATATGAAGTGGTGCTCAGTGATGTGTATTGTTGGATTTTTCCCAAACATAACACTATATATTCAGGACATAAAGTTTATTTATTTGCCACATTTTTAGCAGTTTTACTTTAGTGCCTTATTGCAAACAGGATGCATGCTTTGGAATATCTTAATTCTGTGCAGACTTCCTTCTTTTCACGTTGTCACATAGGTTAGTATTGTGGAGTAATTACAATGTTGTTGATCCATCTTCCGTTTTCTCCTATCACAGCCAACTCTAAACTCTGTAACTGGTGAGCATTTTCCTTGCTTTCGTGCAACTGAGTTTGGAAGGACGCATGTATCTTTGTAGTGCCGGGGTGTACACCATCTAAAATGTAATGAATAACTTCACCATGCTCAAAGGGATATTCAATGTTGCTTTTTTATATTTAACCCATTTTCAAATTGGTGCCCTTCTTTGTGAGGCATTGGAAACCCTCCCTGGCAGAGCTGCAAAGAAAAAGCCATATCTCAGACTGGCCAATAAAAATGAAAGATTAAGATGGGCAAAAGAACACAGACACTGGACAGAGGAACTCAGCATAGAAGGCCAGCATCCTGGAGTCGGCTCTCAATACTCAGGTATTGTATGCAAAATGTATTCAGTAGATGAGACCTTCTCAGCACTACTAGGCATGTAGCTACACTGGGTCCCTGTGCACCTGCCTAGTCATAGACACAGCCAATCCATTACATAGGAAAACCTGCCTGGCTCCCATCCATTCCTCTCTAAGGATTCACCCAGCCACAGCCATTATGTGCTGTGGGGCCTTTATTATTAATGAATAGTCTGTCTGGGTGGCATGCATTCATTAAGGCCCGTTGTCCTACAGGAGTGGGTGCATTACAGTGGCTTGCGAAAGTATTCACACCCCCTTGGCATTTATCCTATTTTGTTGCATTACAACCTGGAATTAAAATTTATATTTTGGGGGTTTGTATTATTTTATTCACACAACATGCCTACCACTTTGAAGAGGCAAAATATTTTTTATTGTGAAACAAACAAGAAATAAGACCAAAAAACGGAAAACTGCATAGCTATTCACCCCCACCAAAGTGCACTTTGTAAAGCCACCTTCTGCAGCAATAACAGCTGAAAGTCTCTTGTGGTATGTCTATAAATCTTCTTCAGGCTAGGGTAAAACTTTCCCAATTACTGCGTCGCTGACGTGCCCAAAGTAAACTGCCTATTGCTCAGGCCCTGAAGCCAGGATATGCATATAATTGGTACCGTTGGAAAGAAAACAATCTGAAGATTGTAAAAATGTTAAAATAATGTAGGAGACAATAACAATGGAACGTATAGGGAAATAATTAAATCTAGCTCCCAGTGTGTAATTCCCATGGCTTCCACTGGGTTTCAGTAGTCTTTGTTCAAGGTTTCAGGCTTGTTTCTTCCAAAACGAGTAAGAAATATACGTTTTACTAGAGGGACACAGACTTGGAAATTTGTGTATGCGCCAGCGTCCCACCTCGACAACAGCCAGTGAAATTGCAGGGCGCCAAATTCAAAACAACAGAAATCCCATAATTAAAATTCCTCAAACATACACGTATTATACACCATTTTAAAGATAAAATTATTGTAAATCCAACAGCAGTGTCCGATTTCAAAAAGGCTTTACGGAGAAAGCACACCATGCGATTATGTTAGAACAGCGCCTAGTCACAAAAAAACATACAGACATTTTCCAGCCAAGGAGAGGGCTCACAAAAGTCAGAAAGTGCGATTAAATTAATCACTAACCTTTTGATGATCTTCATCAGATGGCACTCACAGGACTTCATGTTACATGATAAATGTGTGTTTTGTTCGATAAAGTTAATCTTTATGTCCAAAAACCTCAGTTGAAATTGACGCGTTATGTACAGTAATCACTGTCTCAAACAAACATCCAGTGAAAATGCAGAGAGCCGCATCAAATGACAGAAATACTCATCATAAACATTGATGAAAGATACAAGTGTTTAACATACATTTAAAGATAAACTTCTCCATAATGGAACTGTAGTGTCAGATTTCAAAAAAGCTTTACGGTGAAAGCACACCACGCGATAATGTCGGTGCCTAGCCTCAAAACTGTACAGCCATTTTCCAACCAAGGAGAGGTGTCACAAAAAGTAATAAATAGCGTTAAAAATAATAACTTACCTTTGATGATCTTCACCTCGTGGCACTCCCAGGTCTACATGTTAGACAATAAATGTTTGTTTTGTTCAATAATATCCCTCTTTATGTCCAAAAACCTCCGCTTTGTTGGTGCGTTTAGTTCAGAAATCCAAAGGCACAATGCGCGCTCTCAACATCAACACGAAAAGTCTAAAAAGTACAAAATAAGTTAATAATAAGTAGAAACATGTCAAACGATGTTTAAAATCAATCCTCAGGTTGTTTTTCTCTTAACCTGTTAAGTCGACCCTCTACTTTTTCGAACATTCTGTTAAAAATCGCGCAACATTTCAGCGCCCTGCTACTCAGGCCAGGAATATAGTATATGCATATGATTAGTATGTGTGGATATAAAACACTCAGACGTTTATAAAACTGGTTAAATCACGGCTGTGACTATAACAGAACGTGCGTTTCATCGAAAAGTGCATGAAAATCTGATCACTGAAAATGGAAATAAATATCCATGCGCCACTTCCAGGAATTCTTCAAAGTGAACCGAATTAAATGAGGCCGAGGTTGCAGTGCCTACAGCTTCCACACGTTGTCTAGAGTCTTGTCATTTGATTCAGCTTTGATTCTTGGTCTAACCGAATCAAGGGAATCGACCATCGACCGGATGTTTTGGTCGAGCTCTCTCCAAGACATTTTTTCGAGACAGACACCTATAGAATTGACATTAACGTGTACTAATACCTAAAGTTGCATTACAAAAGTATTTCGAAGTGTTTTGTGAAAGTTTATCGTCGACTTTTTGAATTTTAAAAAATGACGTTACGTTATAGTCGCTCTGGATAAGAGCGTCTGCTAAATTACTTAAATGTAAATGTTATGAAACGCTATTTTTTTCCGTTTATCACACAGTCTTCATAGATCGATATCTAGGCTATATATGGACCGATTTAATCGAAAAAAATACCCAATGGTGATTATGGGACATCTAGGAGTGCCAACAAAGAAGATGGTCAAAGGTAATGAATGTTTTCTATTTTATTTGTGCGGTTTGTGTAGCGACGACTATGCTAATTATTTTGTTTACGTCCCCTGCAGGTCTTTTGGGGTGTTACATGCTATCAGATAATAGCTTCTAATTCTTTCGCCGAAAAGCATTTAAAAAATCTGACTTGTTGCCTGGATTCACAACGAGTGTAGCTTTAATTCAATACCCTGCATGTGTATTTTAATGAACGTTTGAGTTTTAACTAATACTATTAGCATTTAGCGTAGCGCATTTGCATTTCCAGAGCTCTAGATGGGACGCCTGCGTGCCAGGTAGGAGCAAGAGGTTAAATAATAAACAATATTTCAACTGGACAAAAGCTTTGTCAATCGAAAAGGAGAAACAAAGGCACGTTCCCAATCTCGCGCAGGACTCATGTCTGGAAATGTCCACTGACCACTCATTGAAAGTGCTGTATCTCCCTAATTTGTCAGAGTAAAAGGCTGAAACAATGCGTAAAGACTGGCCACATGTAGAGGAAGCCACCGAGATTATTATATTATTGTGAACTGGGTCCTAAGTCTTTGTATGGTGGATAGGCTTTCAATGGAAAAACAGCCTTTCAAAAAAATAGTAATTCCTGGTTGGATTTCTCTCTGGTTGTTGCCTGCTATATCAGTTCTGTTATACTCAGATATTATTTTAACAGTTTTGGAAACTTCAGAGTGTTTTCTATATAAATCTACTAATTATATGCATACCCTAGCTTCTGGGCATGAGTAGCAGGTAGTTTCATTTGGGCAAGCTTTTCATCCAAAATTCCAAATGCAGCCCCCTACCCTAGTGAAGTTAATTACATTTTAGGGTATTTGAGGATTTCATAAAAAAACTATTTTGACTTGTTGAAACAAAGTGAGGGGTATATTTTCGAGTTCCTATCTTGACATATGAACGAGTGGATTACTCAAATAGATGGTGCCAACTAAAAATATTTACTGGGATATAAATAAGGATTTTATCTAACAAAACGATACTACATGTTATAGCTGGGACCCTTTTGGTTGACAAAAAGTAAGTGAATAGTTCATCGGTATCGCCGTCCTCAAAATATCGCATGGCATGCTTTCGCTGTAAAGCCTACTGTAAATCGGACAGTGCAGTTAGATTAATAAGAATGTAACATTACACCGATATAAAACACTTGTGTGCACCTAAATGTTTAATATCCAGAATTTTTATGATTATCTATTTGAATTGCACACCCTCCAGTTTCACCGGAAGTTGTCCTGCTGGCGGGACGCCAAGCATTAAGAAGGCTTGGCACATCAAGCCACTGGGATTTATCCCCATTCTTCCAGGCAAAACTGCTCCAGCTCCTTCAAGTTGGATGGGTTCTGCTGGTGTACAGCAATCTTTAAGTCATACCACTGATTCTCAATTGGATTGAGGTCTGGGCTTTAACTAGGCCATTCCGAGATATTTAACTGTTTCACCTTAAACCACCCGAGTGTTGCTTTAGCAGTATGCCTAGGGTCATTTCCTGCTGGAAGGTGAACCTCCGTCTCAGTCTTAAATCTCTGGAAGACATAAAAAGGTTTCCCTGAAGAATTTCCCTGTATTTAGCGCCATCCTTCAATTCTGACCAGTTTCCCAGTCCCTGCCAATGAAAAACATCCCCACAGCATGATGGTATTTTCAGGGTGATGAGAGGTGTTAGGTTTGCTCCAGACATAGTGTTTTCCTTGATGGCCAAAAAGCAAAATTTTTGCCTCATCTGACCAGAGAACCTTCTTTCATATGTTTTGGGAGTCTCCCACATGCCTTTTGGTGAACATCAAACGTGTTGCTACATTTTTTCTTTGAGCAATGGCTTTTTTCTGGCCACTCTTCCGTAAAGCCAAGCTCTGTGGAGTGCACGGATAAAAGTGGTCCTATGGACAGACACTCCAATCTCCACTGTGGAGCTTTGCAGCTCCTTCAGGGTTATCTTTGTTGCCTCTCTGATTAATGCCCTCCTTGCCTGGTCTGTGAGTTTTGGTGGGTGGCGCTCTCTTGGCAGGTTTGTTGGGGTGCCATGTTCTTTCAATTTTTTAAATAATGGATTTAATAGTGCTCTGTGGGATGTTCAAAGATTCAGATATTTTTTTTAAAACCCAACCCTGATCTGTACTTCCCCACAACTTTGTCCCTGACCTATTTGGAGAGCTCCTTGGTCTTCATGGTGCCGCTTGCTTGGTGTTGCAGACTCTGGGGCCTTTCAGAACAGGTGTATATATACAGAGATCATGTGACAGATCATGTGACACGTAGATTGCATACAGATGGACGTGACTTTAGAAGGTAATTGGTTGCAGCAGAAACAAAGGGGAGAGACACAGGATGGACCTGAGCGGGAACACAGAGCATAGGACAGCAGAGCAGTCTACCATACCAGTCCCTTGAATACAAAGTAGGGTTTTTTCTCTCTTCTACCTCGCTGCTTGTCACCTGTTAACATGTGAGGGTTGAGAGAAGCATTTGTGTGTGGGATGTGTGTGGGTGGTCTGTTTCGTATGTATGTTTGTGTGTGTACAAGCGCATCAGCGCATACAGGTCAAATCAAATGAAATGTATATCTCAAAGTGCTGTACAGAAACCCAGCCTAAAACCCCAAACAGCAAGCAATGCAGGTGTAGAAGCACGGTAGCTAGGAAAAACACCCTAGAAAAGCCAAATCCTAGTAAGAAACCTAGAGAGGAACCAGGCTGTGAGGGGTGGCCAGTCCTCTTCTGGCTGTGCCGGGTGGAGATTATAACAGAACATGGCCAAGATGTTAAAATGTTCAAAAATGACCAGCATGGTCAACTAATAATACTCACAGTAGTTGTCTAGGGTGCAACAAGTCAGCACGTCAGGAGTAAATGTCAGTTGGCTTTTCATAGCCGATTATTAAGTGTATCTCTACCACTCCTGATGTCTCTAGAGAGTTGAAAACAGCAGGTCTGGGACAGGTAGCACGTCCGGTTAACAGGTCAGGGTTCCATAGCCACAGGCAGAACGGTTGAAACTGGAGAAGCGGCACGGCCAGGTGGACAAAGGACAGCAAGGAGTCATCATACCAGGTAGTTCTCACAGGACACCGGATAAACCAGGAGAAGTACTCCAGATATAACATACCTAGCCCCCCGACACATAAACTACTGCAGCATAAATACTGGAGACAGGAGGGGTCAGGAGACACTGTGGCCCCATCCGATGATACCCCCGGAAAGGGCCAAACAGGCAGGATATAACCCCACCCACTTTGCCAAAGCACAGCCCCCATACCACTAGAGGGATACCTCCAACCACCAACTTACCATCCTGAGACAAGGCTGAGTATAGCCCACAAAGATCTGCCACGGCACATCACAAGGAGGCGCGCCAACCCAGACAGGAAGATCACGTCAGTGACTCAACCCACTCAAGTGATGCACCCCTTCTGGGGACGGCATGGAAGAGCACCAGTAAGCCAGTGACTCAGTCCCTGTTATAGGGTTTAGAGGCAGAGAATCCCTGTGGAGAGAGGGGAACTGGCCAGGCAGAGACAACAAGGGCGGTTCTTTGCTCCAGAGCCTTTCCGTTCACCTTCACACTCCTGGGCCAGACTACACTCAATCATGTGACCTACTGAAGAGATGTGTCTTCAGTAAACACTTAAAGGTTGAGTCCGAGTCTGCATCTCTCACATGGGTAGGCAGACCATTCCATAAAAATGGAGCTCTATTGGAGAAAGCCCTGCCTCCAGCTGTTTGCTTAGAAATTCTAGGGACAATTAGGAGGCCTGTGTCTTGTGACCATAGCGTACGTGTAGGTATGTACGGCAGGACCAAATCGGAAGGATTAGGTAGGAGCAAGCCATTGTAATGCTTTGTAGGTTAGCAGTAAAACCTTGAAATCAGTGTAGGGAGGCTAGCACTGGAGTAATATGATCAAATATTTGGGTTCTAGTCAGGATTCTAGCAGCTGTATTTAGCACTAACTGAAGTTTATTTAGTGCTTTATCCGGGTAGCCGGAAAGTAGAGCATTGCAGTAGTCTAACATAGAAGTAACAAAAGCATGGATACATTTTTCTGCATCATTTTTGGACAGAAAGTTTCAGATTTTTGCAATGTTACGTACGTTGAAAAAAATATGTCCTTGAAACAGTCTTGATATGTTCATCAAAAGAGAGATCAGGGTCCAGAGTAACGCCAAGGTCCTTCACGGTTTAATTTGAGACGACTGTACAACCATCAAGATTAATTGTCAGATTTAACAGAAGATCTCTTTGTTTCTTGGGACCGAGAACAAGCATCTCTGTTTTGTCCGAGTTTAAAAGTAGAAAGTTGGCAGCCATCCACTTCCTTATGTCTGAAACACATGCTTCAAGTGAGGGCAATTTTGGGGCTTTACCATGTTTCATTGAAATGTACAGCTGTGTGTCATCCACATAGCTGTGAAAGTTGTCATTCGAAAACATAATGTTATCCCCAAGAGGTAAAATATATAATGAAAACAATAGTGGTACTAAAACGGAACCTTGAGGAACACTGAAATGTACAGTTGATTTGTCAGAGGACAAACCATTCACAGAGACAAACTTATATCTTTCTGACAGATAAGATCTCAACCAGGCCAGAACTTGTCCGTGTAGACCAATTTGCGTTTCCAATCTCTCCAAAAGATTGTGGTGATCAATGGTATTAAAAGCAGCACTAAGGTCGAGGAGCACAAGGACAGATGCAGAGCCTTGGTCTGACACCATTAAAAGGTAATTTACCACCTTCACAAGTGTAGTCTCAGTGCTATGATGGGGTCTAAAACGAGACTGAAGCATTTCGTATACATTGTTTGTCTTCACGAAGGCAGTGAGTTGCCGCGCAACAACATTTTTGAGAGGAAAAGAAGATTCGATATAGGCCAATAGTTTTTTCTATTTTCTAGGTCAAGGTTTGGCTTTTTCAAGAGAGGCTTTATTACTGCCACTTTTAGTGAGTTTGGTACACATCCGGTGGATAGAGAGACGTTTATTTTGTTCAACATAGGAGGGCCAAGCACAGGAAGCAGCTCTTTCAGTAGTTTAGTTGCAATAGGGTCCAGTATGCAGCTTGAAGGTTTAGAGGCCATGATTATTTTCATCATTGTGTCAAGCGATATAGTACTAAAACACTTGAGTGTCTCTCTTGATCCTAGGTGCTGGCAGAGTTGTGCAGACTCTGGACAACTAGAGGAATACACAGATTTAAAGAGGAGTCCATAATTTGCTTTCTAATGATCATGATCTTTTCCTCACAGAAGTTCATGAATTTAATACTGCTGAAAGGTAAGCCATCCTCTCTTGGGGAATGCTGCTTTTTAGTTAACTTTGCAACAGTATCAAAAATACATTTCGGCTTGTTCTTATTTTCCTCAATTAAGTTGGAAAAATAGGATGATCGAGCAGCAGTGAGGGCTCTTCGATACTGCACGGTACTGTCTTTCCAAGCTAGTCGGAAAACTTCCAGATCGGTGTGGCGCCATTTCCGTTCCAATTTTCTGGAAGCTTGCTTCAGAGCTCGGGTATTTTCTGTATACTAGGGAGCTAGTTTCTTCTAACAAATGTTTTTAGTTTTTAGGGGTGCAACTGCATCTAGGGTATTGCGCAAGGTTAAATTGAGTTCCTCAGTTAGGTGGTTAACTGATTTTTGTCCTCTAACGTCCATGGGTAGGCAGAGGAAGTAGAGAAGGGCATCGAGGAATCTTTGGGGAGTCTGAGAATTTATAGCAAAACTTTTGATTATCCTTGGTTGGGGTCTGAGCAGATTAGCAGATTAGCAGTAGCTATAAAAAGTGATTGAGGAGGCTGCATAGATATCATGACTAGAAACTCAAAAGACGAAAACGTTGTTTTTTTGTTGTAAATTGAAATTTGCTATCGTAAATGATAGCAACACCTCCGCCTTTGCGGGATGCACGGGGGATATGGTCACTAGTGTAACCAGGAGGTGAGGCCTCATTTAACACAGTAAATTCATCAGGCTTAAGCCATGTTTCAGTCAGGCAAATCACATCAAGATTATGATCAGTGATTAGTTCATTGACTATAACTGCCTTTGAAGTGAGGGATCTATAACATTAAGTTGGCCTATTTTGAAATGTGAGGTATCACGATCTCTTTCACTAATGGCAGGAATGAAGGAGGTCTTTAATTCTAGTGAGATTGCTAAAGCGAACACCGCCATGTTTAGTTTTGCCCAACCTAGGTCGAGGCACAGACATGGTCTCAATGGGATAACTGAGCTGACTACACTGACTGTGCTAGTGACAGACTCCACTAAGCTGGCAGGCTAGCTAACAGTCTGCTGCCTGGCCTGCACCCTATCTCATTGCGGCGCGAGAGGAGTTCGAGCCCTGTCTATGTTGTTAGATAAGATGACAGCACCCCTCCAGCTAGGATGGAGTCCGTCATTCCTCAACAGGCCAGGCTTGGTCCTGTTTGTGGGTGAGTCCCAGAAAGAGGGCCAATTATCTACAAATTCTATCTTTTGGGAGGGGCAGAAAACCGTTTTCAACCAGCGATTGAGTTGTGAGACTCTGCTGTAGAGCTCATAACTCCCCCTAACTGTTAGGGGGTCAGAGACAATTACTCGATGCTGACACATCTTTCTAGCTGACCTCTGACTGTTTCATCCTAACATTGTTGGTGCCGACGTGGATAACAATATCTCTATACACTCGCCAGTCTTAGCTTTAGCCAGCACCATCTTCAGATTAGCCTTAACCTCTCTGGGATAGCCAGAGAAAATGCAGAGTGCCACATTCAAATAAATGACTATAAAATCAAACTTTCAAGAAATCACACATGTAAGATACAAAATTAAAGCTACACATGTTGTGAATCCAGCCAACATGGCAGATTTCAAAAAGGCTTTTCGGCGAAAGCAAACGATGCTATTATCCGAGAGTAGAAAGCAAAAGAGAGAAAACATATTTCAACCCTGCAGGCGCGACACAAAACGCAGAAATAAAAATATAAATCATGCCTTACCTTTGACGAGCTTCTTCTCTGGGCACTCCAATATGTCCCATAAACATCACAAATTATCCTTTTGTTCGATTAATTCCGTCGATATATATATCCAAAATGTCCATTTATTTGGTGCGTTTGATCCAGAAAAACACCGGTTCCAACTTATTTGTCACATGAACCGAATACAACAACCTTACCGTGAAATGCTTACTTAGAAGCCCAACAATGCAGTTCAAGAAGTAGAGTTAAGAGAATATTAAAAAAAAAAAAATGGAATCAAAAAGTAACACATGAAAATTACATAATAATAACGATGCTATATACATGGAGTACAGAAAAGGAGAAAGAGTAAAGCGAGATAAGAAACATAATCACCTTCCCCCTTTCACACACCTCAAATACTTTTCTGCACATCTTCACTTGAAAAAATATGCAGCATTGGAAACTTTTCTCTGCACACGCCCAAGTTCATTGGAAAATAATTTAAAATCCCCCAAAAATATCAGTCAAGGATGTAATTTTAAAGAGGGCCCATACATGATAAGTAGTATTGTAACATGACAACTGACTGCTGATAATGGCTTAACGCAGATCAGGACTATTCCTGTGCAATTATACAGAGAGAACTACAGAATGGCATCATATTCCCTCTGGTCAAAAGTAGTGGACTATGTAGGGAATAGGGTTCTATTTGGGATGCACACCCAGTGTGCTGGCTAGGGTACACGCCACTCCACACTGGAAGAGAGAGAAAGAGGCTGGCTCCAGCACTGTGCCTGAAGAATGGAGATTAGTCACCTAGACTAATGAGTACATGGGTAGCTTGAGACCCCAGAAGGGGGTGGTGTGTATGTGCGTGTGTGATAGACTTGGCTAGGTTTAGAGGTAAACATGCTTGACCAATAGGCCTATTATCCAACCAGGTTTTATATATGGACTGTGTTGGATGAAATAAGCCAGTGTTAATTTAAGGCGATCATGAGGGTAAAGTGGTGGAAGGAAGCTTAATCAGCGTGTCTGTCTGTATAGTTTTACACAACAAATGATGAAGCATAGATAGCATAATGTATTTCACACTCTAAGCCACAGATATACTGGAGTTTCTGGGTTTTGCTGTAATTCACTCAATGCGGCCCTTTATTTCAATGGAGAGGGTTTGATGATGTTATTTACCAACATAGAATGGGTCTGTGACAAACAATGTAAACATTAGTCTTTCAATGCCATTCACTGCATCATGACTCTCCTGTGATGATCTGAAGGATCAGGTACACTTGATCTACAGTGGGTCCGCTCTACGGCATGCACTCTCGCTGTCACGCGAGAGTGGGTGCAGGAATCAGACGCAGAGAAAGAGAGAGTAACGGAGTAAAGTGCTTTACTCTTGCACACCAAAATAATAGGGCCCAACACCACAGGGTGTCAAGTAAAGAAAAGAATACACCACGACCTAACATGCACACACATAACATTAAGACAATCCCGCACAAAACAAGGGCGGGTCAAACTACTACATATAGGGAAGCTAATTAAACCAAAATACACACAGGTGAAACTAATAAGACAGAACCAACAGATAAACGAAAAAGGGATCGGTAGCGGCTAGTAGGACGGTGACGACGACCGCCGAGCACCGCCCGAACAGGCATGGGAGCCAACTTCGGTGGAAGCCGTGACACTCGCAGAGGTGTCACGACTCACACAATAAGCTGCTTCTATGCTCTGTAGTGTCCGATCTTGGAATGTAAACTATGGAACACAGAGAGACACCTGGACATCAAACGTTTAAATAATTAAACAATGTTTATAATTTTGAGAATGTGGGAGTGGTCCGTGGACACTTATGGGACAGTCATGACGAGGGTGTTTCATTTGGTGATCTAATGAAGGACGGGAAACACACATAACTGTACCTCTTAAAGCGTACGTTTCTCAGCTGTCAAGTTTACATCTAAATATTGTTAAACATATGTGATTAAACATTACATTATTTGTGAAAAGATGTAATGTGATGTTAACCTTCTAAATGAGAAAAAATGGGGTTTCATATGATGTTACCCAAATCAATGGCCACACCCACGTGAGCAGAGACATTACGTCGACGTCATGGGCCGCCCTTTCCTCAGAAGTGTATAAAACCCACTTCTGACTAAATTTACATTATGAGAGGCCATTTATGTGCAAAGGATTAGCATTTCAAATAATCTAATTATCAACTGTGTGTAGTGAATCCATTTTGTCTTTCCCACCCTTTCCATTGTCTACCAAGCCGTCATATTGGCCTCATCCGCGAGATACTTTTTTTTGTTTCATGTAGTAACCCAGATATCTACTGTTTGTTTGTTATGTATTTCTGTGATTTTTTAGTTAGTTAGTAAATAAATAATTAAGCCAATTTGTACATCGCAGACTCATCATTTAGGCTAGGGGGTTTGTGTAGATATCCAAGGGTTTGCGACATTCAGTAATGAAAACTGATGAGGTAATAATAATTCATTAATAAGCAACTTTCGATAACATTTTAAAATACCTGAAGAGTCGATTCGGGAAATAGAGACCCTATAACATTTTTCCCGTGGTGCCCCGATTTCCTAGTTAATCCACGTTTACATGATTAGTTTAATCACTTAATAATTACACAGAGATTTGATAAAATAAGTCTTTACATGTAAGAGTACAGACACAACAACTGGATGTACTACATCTTAATCAAGCCCTACATTAAACAGCTGTTATAGGGGTTATAAACACAAAACACACAGTGTCTAACTCTACTATACAGTGCTCTCTATCCAATGGTGAGTGAAAAAATGCTTGGTATGTCCAACTTCACACTTCAACCAGCTGGGTGAATGTTACTTTTCATTCAGGCAGGGTGGATACTGGGTTAGACCCTTCAGGAGGTGAAGTGTGTCCTCAGTCCTCATAACTGGCCCTAAACTACCTTGTTTATCAGCCAATTGTACAATGCCACCATCCCGCCGCACACCACGCCACCTCGCGCAAGTATACCGGCAGGTGTAATTACAGGTAATATCTGCTGAAAAGTATTAAATGAAAACAGGTGGTGAGCTCCGAAAAAGTTTGAAAGTTGTTAGCGGAGTGGCATTATCTTCTGCCACACTAGGTTTAATTACGTGAGTGTGTGGCACTGAACTCAAATTGGCACTGTGATTGCTTCACAAAACAACTCATCAAAAGCCCTAGTAAACAACTAGGCAGAAACTCATCTGGCTGGTGAAACGAAAAAGACCATATGGATGAAGAGTGAACAGGGAGAAAAATAAATGGGACTGTTTTGTACTGCTTCAAACACAATAGAACACAATAAATAGCCTGGGCCAATAAATAGCCTGGGCCATTAAAAAAATGCAATTTGTATAAGTATTATTTCTCCTTATTATGCACTTGTGAGAGTAACGTTACAAGCAGGGGTTGGAACCAAAATATTTTCCAATAGTTCCATTCCTGACCAGGACACCTAGTTCTCTCATTCAATTCCAGTGTTCCAATCAGCAAATAAAGTTCTGAACCAGTTCAAAGAAAAGTAACAGGTAATTTTTAGTAAATGTTTTTTGCATTTAGCTGATTAATTCACTACACTAATTAGCATGGATAAGGCAGCTGTCATGCTCTGACCTTAGTTATTTTATTATGTCTTTGTTTTAGTATGGTCAGGGCATGAGTTGGGTGGGTTGTCTGTTCTCAATCAGAGGCAGCTGTCAATCGTTGTCCCTTATTGAGAATCATACTTAGGGAGCCTGGTTTCACTTTTGAGTTGTGGGTGTTTATTTTCCGTGTTAGTGTTGGTGCCACACGGGACTGTTTGGGTTTGATTACTTCACGTTTATACAGTGTTCAGTGTTCAGTGTTAATTACTTTATTAAAAAACATGAACACTTCCCACGCTGCGCTTTGGTCCTCACCTTCTTCCACCACAGACGAATGCTACAGCAGCTTGCTCTGGATCTGGAAAGCTTTACATGTTTGATTGGTCAGATAAGTGTCGGCACGAGATGCAACTGAAATTTCAAGGGTGGGGAGAGCAATAGAAGGGTGGACATGGAGGGGGCTTGGATTGAAGCGCTGAACATCATGACATGATGTGAATTAGAATGTGTTTAGGCTAATACTAGCTTTATAACTTCACTGAATTACATAATTCTATACAATACATTAGGAATATTTTTGGGAACTAAAAAAACAATCAACAGGTTCTTTTAATATTTTAAAATAACGGTTCTGTTCTGGAACACTAGGGATCACTTTCGTTCCCGGTTCTGTTTCCGCTCCTCAAAACGGCATGTTCTTTATCGGCTCGTGGTTCTGTTCCCGGAACTGGTTCCAACCCCTGGTTGAAAGTATCCTGGTTAGAATCAACCCCTGTGTTACGATAAACTAGGAGTGGTGGGTGGAATCAGGCGTAGAGAGCAGGGTTCAGTAGATTGTCAAATGTATTCACCGGCGCAACAAAACGGTCACGCCAACACACAGGGCGCATACAATTTACCAGCCCAAACAACAGGACCAAAATAGTCCGGAGAATAAAGACACGAAAAAAACACCATCCAACAGAGTAACAAAAAACAAGCCCGCACAAATACCCAGCGGGCCTAGTGCCCTTAAATAGCCTACAAACAAACACTAACACAAAACAGGTGTACCCAATTACCCAATAATCAGAAACAAACGGAAAGGGAATCGATGGCAGCTAATAGGCCGGCAACGATGACCGCTGAGCACCGCCCGAACAGGAAGAGGCACTATCTTCGGCGAGGTTCGTGACACCCTGGCCTAACTTCTGAACTTCAAGGTACAAGAAATATTAGTATGATTGCTCACAAACACAGAAAAAGGAGAAACATTTGAAGGGGTGCAGAACAGTGTAGGGACTGATAACCCTTTGATCATAAGTGCAGTCATTACTCTCTATTGTAGGTCTATCGTTAATTGGGTTGATCTTGTCAAAGAATAGTATCTCTCTCTCTCTCATCCCTGCTGTTTTCACTCCCCTAAAAATAAAAATAAACTCTGCCACCAAAAATGTTAGTTCTATCTATTTATGCCAGTGTTTTATTCGAGCACTAACCATCCTGTCCTGTGGAGAAAAATTGCCATTTTCCTTTACCAACGATCGGACACTTTAAAAACAAAATTCATCTAAAATGACATACCCAAATCTAACTGCCTGTAGCTCAGGACCTGAAGCAAGGATATGCATATTCTTGTTACCATTTGAAAGGAAACAGTTTGTGGAAATGTGAAAGGAACGTAGGAGAATAAAACACATTAGATCTGGTAAACATGCATTTTGTTTGTACCATCTTCTTTGAAATGCAAGAGAAAGGCCATAATTGCAGCCCAGACGCAATTTAGATTTTGGCCACTAGATGACAACCATGTATGTGCAAATTTTAGACTGACCCAATGAACCATTTGCATTTCTGTTAAAAATGTTGTATCAAGACTGCCCAAATGTGCCTAATTGTTTTATCAATAACTTTTCAAGTCCATAACTGTTCACTCTCCTCAAACAATATCCTCAAACAATATTGTATTCTTTCACTGTTATTTCTGACTAGGGGGCAGTATTTTCATTTTTGGAGAAAAAAAAACGTTCCTGTAGTAAACGGGATATTTTGTCAGGACAAGATGCTAGAATATGCATATAATTGACAGCTTAGGATAGAAAACACTCTAAAGTTTCCAAAACTGTAAAAATATTGTCTGTAAGTATAACAGAACTGTGGTGCAGGCGAAAGCCTGAGAACAATCCAATCCGGAAGTGCCTCATGTTTTGAAAGCGCTGCGTTCCAATGCGTATTCCAGAAGGTGTCTACAGCATTGTGATGTAGTTTTACGCATTTATGTTGAAGAATACCCGTAGGGCGGCTACATTGTGCAAGTGGTCACCTGATGCTCCCAGAGAGATTCTCACGTAAAATACAGAGGTAGCCATTACTCCAATCGGTCCTACTGAAAAACTAATTGTCCCGATGGATATATTATTGAATAGATATTTGAAAAACACCTTGAGGATTGATTATAAACAACGTTTGCCATGTTTCTGTCGATATTATGGAGCTAATTTTGAATATTTTTCACTGTTTTTGTGACTGCAATTTCCGGGCGATTTCTCAGCCAAAGGTGAAGAACAAACGGAGCTATTTCGCCTACAAAAATAATATTTTTGGAAAAAAGGAACATTTATCTACTGGGAGTCTCGTGAGTGAAAACATCCGAACCTCATCAAAGGTAAACAATTTAATTAGATTGCTTTTCTGATTTCCGTGACCAAGTTACCTGCTGCTAGCTGGACAAAATGCTATACTAGGCTATCGATAAACTTACACAAATGCTTGTCTAGCTTTGGCTGTAAAGCATATTTTGAAAATGTGAGATGACAGGGTGATTAACAAAATGCTAAGCTGTGTCTTAATATATTTAACTTGTGATTTTCATGAATAGGAATATTTTCGAGTAATATTTATGTCCGTTGCGTTATGCTAATTAGTGTCAGATGATGACAACGGTCCCGTTCACGGGATGGGGTGTCACTACAGGATAACCTCTTAAGGATCCGCCCCTTTTTTAAAATGTTTGCCAAAAATGACATACCCAAATCTAACTGCCTGTAACTCAGACCCTGAAGCAAGGATATGCATATTCTTGTTAGCATTTCAAAGGAAACACTTTGAAGTTTGTAGAAATGTGAAAGGAAAGTTTTAAGAAGGGTTAGATCACTCAGGAACTCGGTGAAGGGGTTCATTTATCCCCTATTAAAAAGGAAAGGAGCACAGACCATAGAGTCAACACCTTTACTGTTTTATCTCACACCAGCCAGTATATTTCTCAACTCTATAAAGGAAATGAAAAGAACAGCAGTTTTGCCACTTTGTTAGCAAAAGTTACAGCACGTTACCTCATCCTTGCGGTAAGGCAAAAGCATAACTCTACGAAAAATCTAATCATATTAACACAGAAGATGACACTTCTCTGGCCCTTCTGAATGCTGTAGAACATCCTGTCTTATTAAAAGACTCCACTGTACATCACAATCAAAATAAACATCCTGGGTAATATGGACTAAAACCTTTTTATTTTAAATCATCCATGGGCTAGGCTATGTGCTCTCTCTCATATCTCTCTTGCTCTCTTTTTCTCCCAGTAAGATCGGATGGGGAGGGGGAGGAGGAACGGAGGAGGCAGAGGAGGAGGTTGGTAACATAAGCCAAGCCAAGCGGTGGCTAGGGAGAGGTGGATGAGCAGAAAGAAGGAGGTCAGGGAGAGTAAGAGATCAGAGGACCAAGCCATGGAAATACACCCAACTAGGCAGAAACTCATCTGGCTGGTGAAAATCAAACCATATGGATGAAGAATGAACGGGGAAAAGAAGACATGGGACCATTTTGTACTGCTTCGAACACAATAGAAATAAAATAGCCTGGGCCATTAAAGGAGAATGGCAGGTAGCCTAGTGTTGGGCCAGTAACCGAAAGGAGCTGACAAGGTAAAAATCTGTCGTTCTGCCCCTGAGCAAGGCACTGTTCCCCGGGCGCCGAAGACGTGGATGTCGATTATGGCAGCCCCCCGCACCTCTCTGATTCAGAGGGGTTGGGTTAAATGCAGGAGACACATTTCAGTTGAATGCATTTAGTTGTACAACTGACTAAGTATCCCCCTTTCCCAATTACCTCAATCAGCCAATCAGTGGGCCCTGTTAGCTATGACATGACTTCTCTCATGGGGCATTGCTATTGGGACAGACAAGCGGACAGATATCCAATTGTGCTTTCTTAGAGCAATGCAACATGACACTCCTGACTGAACCCAGTCACACCTATCCCGATCCCAGGTGGGGCAGAACATTGGTGCACCTGCAGAAGCCTCAATATACAGTACTGTACAGGAGCCCATTTACAACAATACTGTTCCACAGACAGCTACTTACAAACAAGCACAAATATATTTCTTATTATGTTTTATCAACTGTTTTGTCTTGTATCATGTCACTTTTCTCTTTGGATCTACTTTGTAAAGGGATTCTTCTGGCAACAAAGCAAAATCAATGAACTGTAGCTACATAAGTATTTTAAATGTTTCTTTATCCACTCACAAAACATCACTGGCACCACAACAAAAGCTGTCTTCATGCAAGAGATATCATCTGCTGAGGATAATTGGGCCCATTTAACTGGAATGTGCTGTAAAGGTTCACTGGCGTAGTTTGGGAAAGGAAAACAATGGCATGCTTGTTTGGCTTACAAAGACATTTCAGGGAACCAACCCAGCAGCCTTTAATTTTCAATATGCATATAAGGGGTTTACAAAAAAAGGATATTTTCCTTGTTCAAAACACTCTCAAATGGGGAGATTCTGATTGCGGCCATTACAGTTTAATGCTATATGAGTTTAGTGGTAGAAAACATTGTGGGGACCACTTTGATTTGGACCAGCTGAACTACAGTAAACAGTAGGCAGTACTTTTGGGTAATAGGGTCTCTCTCTCTCTCTCTGGGCGCAAATCATCAATCCCACTGTCACATCGTTTAGGACTATAATTAATTGTGCAATTAAAGATTCTTTATCCTTGGCAGATACGGCTTCTAATGGATCAGTGACAACTGTGACATGATCATAAAGATGGATTTTAATGTACTGCTTAATTACACTGATGTGATCCAGAACTACAGAATAGTCACCATGGAGAAGCATATATTCATTATGTTCCTTTAACACTCATTTGTTCTTCATATCACACTCTATGTGTATCTAAAATGGCACCAAATTATCTATTTAGTGCACTACTTTTGATGGGCTCTGGTAAAAAGTAGTGCACAATATAGGGAATAGGGTTTAATTGTGGGCGGAACCTATATAGCTCTATATAGGGACTGAAGGTACAAGCATGCACTTAGGGTCAGTGGGCTGTGTGTTATGTTCATGATATAAATATGAAACATGGTTTATGATGCGGCTGTAAGAGAACATGGCTGTAATTGAGCCACATACAAACAAACACACACACAAACACAGCTTTACTCATGACAACAAATTGGTCAACCACTTTGCAGCTCTAACAGTAAACCCAACAGACTGCAGTTTTAAACCAAAACCAACTCAACTGGTGAATAAATTAGGATTTGTCATGACATCACCAGGGTTGCCTCTTTCTGTTTATTAAGGTCAGTTAAGGATTTACCTTGAGGAATAATTTCCCCTTTACCGAAGGGATTTATTTAAGGGCGTTGCATAGAGCCCCTCAAACGTTTTCCTTAGGTAAGGGCATACTGGCAAAAAGAGTCTCTGGTTACCAAGGAGACAACCTGATTCACTGACTGAATGTCTCCTCACAATTTATTTTGGGAGATCCCAAAATAGAACTCCTACGTTCAAGAAAGGAGAAACATATTGATTCCAAAGATAATAAAAGATGTTTTGTTGAGTTACTTTTTTCTCAACTTTTATTGATTTCCAGCACTTCAAGCTAACTTACCGAGTAGGTAGCTAGCTAATCAGCAAGCTTTGTAGCCATGGATCTTGCACCTGCCATTGTTTTAGCTAAGTAGCTAGCCAGCTATACATATACACCAAGCTAGCTGGTTGATATTATCTTTTCGCAACCAGGGCAGAGGAAAGAAACATTCACCTCCAGAAATGCTCTTTATCCTACACTGATATCCTTTCTGAATGAAGCACTTAAGGGGCAAATTCTGTTAAATGTTTTGTGAAACTGACCTAACGTTAAGGAAACTTTAAGGGGAAAAATAAGGGGAAATGTGAATTAAGATGTTTTATGCAACCGGGCCCTGGTACACACTAGGTACTAACGTAACTAATTACTCTGTGGTGTGACCAGCCACCGTGGCTATTGAGGCGTGACATTGACTTATTTATCACAGGAGAGGAAGGTGAAATGCAATCTTGGCTCGCAGCGTCGGGATGCTGACATGTCGCTCTCAGCTATAAGCACACACAGCAGCAGTGCAAGCTGGGTAGATAAACGAGACAATAAATAAATCAGCCAATGGCGTTGGTGCTGTGGTGGTGGGGCTGTGGGGACCATGGTTGGCCTCTGTGTTTGCATGTCAGAATTGTGTTTGTGTGATGTGCTGTTTTAATGTTCTCACACGACCGTGTGATGCGGCTCCTGCCGTTCCTGGTCTTAGCGTAGTGGGTAATTGCATCTGCAGAAATGAATTATTCAGAGAGGTAGAAGGGGGAACTGAGGACTAGGTGTGTGTTGACATGGACCACTGACTAGAGTAGCATCGTAGCAATGCAGAGGTAAGGTTTCATTAAGTACAGGTTGGGTCCCCTATGATTCCCCTGTGTTGTTATTTCCAATGTGATTTCTGGTTAAATAAAGGTTAAATGTAAAAATGAAATAAGATACACGAAATAAAATATAAATATAGTAAACATTTTTTTCAATGCAGGCCTTTTGGACATTATTCTTTCATTGTGCACTGGCCCTTTCTATTGTTGCACTCATACTCATACATTTTTCTCTCTCTCTCTTTCCAACTCTACATTTCCTCTGCTTCTCTCAATATCTCTCTCCCTCCACATCTCGATGTTTTTAACCTCTGTCTCACTCAATACAGGACTCACTACTGTCCTTGTCTATGGTACTTTCTTCACCTCATTCTAGCAGTTAGTGTTGGGCCAGTAACCGAAAGGTTACTGAATTGAATTTGAGTCGACAAGGTGAAAAATCTGTCGACGTGCCATTGAGCAAGGCACTTAACCCTAATTTGCTCCAGTGGCATCGTACTACTTTGGCTGACTCTGTAAAGCAACACATTTCACTGCACCTATTCAGGGTACGTGATAATAAAAACATATTAGTTGTTATTATTAGTGGGAACACAATGAAAATACCTTCTGGAATAAAATACACAGAGACTCAAAATTACACACATGCATTTTGCAGAGCCATGGAGTATAAGTACTTAATGCAAAACATAAGGTATTCGTGACATGAAAAGACTAGCGTATCCAAACTCCCAATTCCCAGCCCTACGCAGTGCAGAGGGCCAGAGTTGTCAGCATGGGTTGCATCCCAAATGACACCCTATTCCCTATATAGTGCACTACTTTTAGCCAGAGCCCTATGGGCCCTGGTCACAAGTACTGTACTATATAGGGAATAGAGTGCCATTTCAAATGCAGCCATAGCCTGCAGCCATAGCCAACACTGGGGATGACATGGGAAGAGTCAAGCTGAGTCTTTCCTCACATGCTCCCCCGCCAGGCCACTGATGAGGCCCTCTGGGGCCAGAGAGGGCCTGCATGTTAACATCCCCCACCAGGGGGCGATCCCCCTGGAGCTCAAATGATTGGCTTACCCCTCCTCACTCCGCCTCACTCTTCCTCACCCCCACTCATCCACTTCCCTGAGCTCTAATTCCTGGAATATAAGACCCACCATGGACTCGGTAGTTGGCATTGCAGCCATTGATCTAAAGCCCTTATTTATTCAACATCTTTACAGTTCAAGCCTCAGATTATAGACATATATTCTTCTTCTTCTCTGTTCTGGGAAGGGCGAGGAGCTGGGCTGTGGGCTGGGTTGGGCTGAGGCGACAGACCTAATAGTTTTCCGCTCCCCTCTGGTTTGGACAGCACTGGGTAAAGGGTGACAGCCCAGCCCATAAATAATTAGCAATGATGGCCCTATCAATAAGTCGGTCCATCTGTTCTGCCACATCTGTTTCTCTCTCACCCACTCTTTGCTCTTTGAAAATGTATTCTGCTACTCCTGAGACGCAGGGGAGAGAGAGAGCACGACAGCATAGGCAAACATAATCAAATGAACAAAGACAAAGGAATACTCAACCCTGAGCCATTGTCGTTAACCTTTCTGAGAACACAAACTTTATTTGAAACCTCACATTTGCGTTTTAAGCAAACACCAGTCACAGTAAATTAATATGTATGAAACACACACACCACCTCTCACAATATACCAATACAAGAGATGTGGTGCTGGTTTCACCACTGACATCACATTTTTACATTTAGCATTTGAGTAATTTAACAGAGCTATAAGGGGAGGTGTGTCAAATGCAAGTGTTGGTTCAGGAAATGTTTTGTTTGTTGGGGTGTGGAGATTCAAGATGAGGAGGGGGATTATTTAAGATACTCTTTGAAGAGGTAAGGTTTCAGGTGCTTTCGGAAGATAGCTTCCACCATTGAGGTGCAGGTACAAAGAAGAGCTTGGACTGGGCTGGGAGTGGGAGCAGCCCTCCTGTATGGGGTGGTAAAGGGCCAAGAGCATCGTAGCATTACATTTTAAACATCACAAAGCAAATGTCAACAAAACAAACAAGATACTCTCCATGCTGATTTATATGTATCCTGTCAACGTGAGAAATGTCCCCTCTCTCTCTCCTTCTCTGACAGCAGTATGTCTACAGTAATGTACCACGTCACCCACACTACTATTTGACGCCTCACTGTGGTGGATAAGGGCCTGGATGATGTTTATGGTGACACACACAGGTGCACAAATGTACATATAGGCAGACACGTACACACACACACCTTAAACAAGTGTGTGTGCGTGTGTGGTCTGCTAAATGGCTTAAATGTAAAATGTAAATGTGTGTTTGTGTGTGTGTGTTTGTGAAACAGTGAGGCAATTACCAGTCCGCAATTACCAGTCCCTCTCTTCACCGTGCTTTATTTGCAATAACTGTCAGTGGTGGAGCCCTGCCCTCTTAATCTGAATTTTATGAACATACTTGTATGATCTTTTCACATCAGATCTTTTTCAGAGCTCATCTGATTGGTCAAAAGACCAATAAGTGGAAGAAATATCAGAATTGCAATTGGACTGCTTGTGAACGCAGCCATAGAGACACCATCCTAATTATCTCACCTCTTTTTTTCTCTCTCTCTCCCATCTTGCTTTATCTCTATCTCCTGAGAAATTTTCTAAGCGTGTGGAGATGAGAGAGGGCTAACTAGCGCACTAATGCTTCATTACTCTCCTTAGCGTTCAGGCACTCTGACACACACACACACACACACACACACACACACACACACACACACACACACACACACACACACACACACACACACACACACACACACACACACACACACACACACACATACACATACACACACACACACACTCACACACACCACACACACACACGGCGCTGGAGGAGATGGCTGCCGTTTTACGGGCTCCTAACCAGGACTAGGTTTGAATTGTACTACACCGGCTCCGAATTGTACTACACCGGCTGTACTACACCGGCTCGTCGGATGTGGCAGGGCTTGCAAACTATTACGGACTACAAAGGGAAGCACAACCGCGAGCTGCCCAGTGACACGAGCCTACCATATTACATCTATATTCGCTTCGAGGCAAGCAACACTAAAGCCTGCATTAAATCATCAGCTGTTCCGGACGACTGAGTGATCAAACTTTCCATACCCGATGTGAGTAAGACCATTGAACAGGTCAACATTCACAAGGCCGCAGGGCCAGACGTATTATCAGAACGTGTACTCTGAGCATGCGCTGACCAACTGGCTAGTGTCTTCAATGACATTTTCAACCTGTCCTTGACTGAGTCTGTAATACCACCATGTTTCAAGCAGACAACCATAGTCCCTGTGCCCAGGAACAGCAAGGTAATGTGCCTAAACAACTACCAACCCGTAGCATGCCATGAAGTGCTTTGAAAGGCTGGTCGTGGCTCACACCAACCCCATTAACCCAAGAAACCCTTGACCCACTCCAATTTGCATACCGCCCCAACAGATGATGCAATCTCTATTGCACGCCACACTGCCTTTTTCCCACCTGGACAAAAGGAACACCTAGGTGAGAATGCTATTCTCAGCGTTCAACACCATAGTGCCCTCCAAGCTAAGGTCATCAGTAAGCTAAGGAGCCTTGGGACTAAACACTTCACTCTGCAACTGGATCCTGGACTTCCTGACGTGCCACCCCCAGGTGGTAAGGGTAGGTAACAAAACATCTGCCACGCTATTCCTCGACACAGGGGCCTCTCAGGGGTGTGTGCTCAGTCCCCTCCTGTACTCAGTGTTCACCCATGACTGCATGGCCAAGCACGACTTCAACACCATCATTACGATTGCTGACAACACAACAGTGGTAGGCCTGATCACCGACAATGATGGGACAGCCTATAGGGAGGAAATCAGAGACCTGGCAGTGTAGTGCCAGGATAACAACCTCTACCTCAACGTGATCAAGACTAAGGAGATTATTGTGAACTACAGGAAAAGGAGGGCCGAGCATGCCCCCATTCTCATCGACAGGGCTGTAGTGAAGCAGGTTGAGAGCTTCAAGTTACTTGATGTCCACATCACCAACAAACTATCATGGTTCAAAGACACCAAGACAGTTATGAAGAGTGCACGACAACACCTATTCCCCCTCTGGGGACTGAAAAGATTTGGCATGGGTCCTCAGATCCTCTAAAAGTTCTACAGCTGCACCATCGACAGCATCCTGACTGGTTGCATCACACCTGTTATGGCCGAGCACATCACTGGGGCCAAGCTTCCTGCCATCCAGGACCTCTATACCAGGCTGTATCAGGGGAAGGCCCTAAATATTTCCAAAGACTCCAATCACCCTAGCCATAGGCTGTTTTCTGTGCTACCGCACGACAAGCGGTACTGGAGCGCCAAGTCTAGCTCCAAAAGGCTTCTTAAAATCTTCTACAACCAAGCAATATTGACTCTGTACCGGTACCCCCTGCCTCGCTACTGTTATTTTAGTGTTGCTCTAATTATTTGTTATTTTTCTATTTTCTTCTTCAGTTTATTTTTGTAAATACTTTCTTAACACTTATTTTTCTTAAAGCTGCATTGTTGGTTGAGGTCTGGCAAGTAAGCGTTTCACTGTAAGGTCTACAACTGTTGTAATTTGGCTCATGTGACAAATAACATTTGATTTGGTTTGTCTAAACGCAGCATAAGATAGGAGTTTTTTTTTATTAAGTCACAGTTGAGAAGACAAAGTAACCATCCTCACTCTACTGCTGAAAGGGGAGCTGGGCCAGAGGAGGTATAATATTGTACTTGTATTCTTTATGTATTGATCTTCTATTGTCTAAGATGTTGTTAACATTGAATCAGTACATTAGCTCCCTTAGGTATGTAAAATACAGAAAAAATACAAAAGTTTTTGTTATAGGTTTCAAAGGAAGAATGCTTAACCCATGCCAGTATTCATTTGACTGACCATTTATGGTTCTAGTGTGAACAGGAGAAGTCCATCCGGGTTTAAGGATGCCATGGTGTGCCATGAGGTAGAGATAGGGTTAACTTAGAGGCAGACCGAGTGTCATATATGGTTATAGCAAAGGTGTCCTGTACGCTTTAACCTAGTTAGGGTCAAAGCTAAGCACTGCTGTCCTATTACCAAATGACAGAGTTAGGGTTAAGGCAGAGACAGGTTGAGTGCTATAGGGTAAAGTTAGGGTTAAAGCCTAAACCCTGCTGTCTGCCTGGCCACTCAAATGATAGGGAGACTGTCATACCTGCTGAAAGCAGGGTGGAGCAGGGTAGGACACTATTTTTACCATCTGTTACTAGACAGGGAAAGTCACCCCAGAACTACTCACACAAACGTGTGTGTGTGTGTGTGTGTGTGTGTGTGTGTGTGTGTGTGTGTGTGTGTGTGTGTGTGTGTGTGTGTGTGTGTGTGTGTGTGTGTGTGTGTGTGTTTGTGCGTGTGCGTGTGCGTGTGTGTGTGTGTGTGAGAGAGAGCTGGTCTTTGTGAGATTATGTGTACAGATAGAAGAGTGGCAGATTAACCAACCCCTGGAGAAGGTCTGTGTTAATATGATTTGGAGGAAGGACCAGGTCAGTCCAAATCTTCTGAGTCCCAAATTGCACCCTATTCTCTACACTACTTTTGAGGGTCCATAGGGTGCTGGTTAAAAGAAGGGCACTATGTAGGGAATATGGTGCCATTTGGGACGCATTCAACATCTACCTCTGATCCTAAGGGGACAGGGCTCTATAATGGCTCCAGGGTAAGGGGACAGACAGGGGAGGGAGGAGGATAATACTGTGTTCACTGACAAAACACCAGCCAGACAGATACACACAGAGATGACACTGCCCTGCAGATTGTATTAACAAGTGGGATCTGCCATAAAGCCTGCTCTCAGATCAGCCTTTTATCAAACAAAGGGGGCCTGCAAGGTGGGACTGAGGGAAGTGTTTGAGCTGTGTGTTGGATTGGGAATAAGTCTGGATACTCATTAGGGTGGAGAAACTACCCACTGGACAGAGTTCAAAGTCGAGTTTTGATTTCGAATTGGTGAAGTTGTCAACTAACGTGAATTCAACAAAACATTTCACCTTGTGATTGGATTGAGTTTAAATGTTGGCTGAAAAAGATCATAAGTTCCCTTACATTGATGACTTTTTGTAAATAATCAAATCTAACCCGCAATAGCATCTGCTAAACATGTCTATGTGACAAATGAAATTTGATTTATTTTCCACGTTGATTCAACATCATCACATAGATTTTTGTTGTTGTTGAAATGACACGGAAACAACGTTGATTCCACCAGTTTTTGCCCAGCGGGTATACTGTAGTCCATGTGGATCCCTGTGGCACTGATGATGATGTCCAAGACAGAAGGTCACAGACAAAGAAGTAACATGGAAGTAACCCTTTATTTAACCAGGTACGCCAGTTGAGAACAAGTTCTCATTTGCAACACCATGGGCTATCAGGGCTAGGATGTGAAACGTAAGTTAGGGGTAACGATGGTGTGGAAAAAGTGAATGGTGATGTGAGTCAATCTGATATACATTTGACTGGCATGAATACTTACCACCTCTCTGGGTAGATGGGAGTTCTCTTGGCGTAGGACTAGCAGACTGACTGTTGCTCCCATGGGTGTGGCCCTGGGTAGAGCTACCACCTCTTCCGGAGTGCTCCCGTGCAGATCTACTCCATTCACCTGGACACACACATATACGCGCGCAGACACATACATTCACGTAGCCAAAACACACACACATGCACACAAACAGATGTGAAATGTATTACCTTTTTGTTCATATAAAACTGAAGGTTTTACTGCCTTGTGTTACATGTGTGACATTTCAACCTGCCTTGGAATTACATGTGTGAAATGATTACTCATTTTTATTCCACACATAATCATCCTCTGTTTGCATAGAGGAACTGTGACTTGCCAAGACCAGAAATCTTCCAATTACATAGTCTATGATTTTCATGTCACTCTGATAGGACTGTTGACACAAGATTATAACGTTCAGTTCCCTTTATTTAGCCACTCAAAGCGCAACGTGGACAGCCCTATAGGTACTCTACTCTGGGATTTATTACTCTTTTCAATGGCAAAGCCCATTCAATCAGCCGTTGTGTCACTGGCATACTGGTAATGGCATTGGCGTAAATGCAATGGTCATGAATGACAAATGGTATGAAGGCATGTGTTTCAATCCACATGACATAAGACAGTCTTTGTCAATTGGATGTTTCTCAGAACAGAATTCATGGTGGGAAGAGGAGAATAAAGGGTAGTAGCAGGACAAGGGTAATGAAGAGCAGTGGTGGAAAAAGTACTAAATTGTCATACTTGAGTAAAAGTAAATATACTTTAATAGTAAAAGTGAAAGTCAACCGGGAAAAATACTACTTGAGTAAAAATGTAAACGTATCTGGTTTTAAATGTACAAAAATGTCATACTTGAGTAAAAGTAAAAAGTGAAAGCAAATGCTCGACTTCAAACTCTTTATTGTTTTTAAAATGTATGGACAGACAGGGGCCATACATTTACAAACACAGTATTTGTGTTTAGTGAGTCCGCCTGATCAGAATCAGCAGGGATGACAATGCGTTATATTGATAGGTGTGCGAATTGGACCCCTATTGCTGTCCTGCCTGAGCATTCGAAATGCAATGAGTACTTTTGTGTGTCAGGGATAATTTATGGGAGTAAAAAGTACATATTTTCCTTCGGAATGTAGTGGAGTAAAAGCAAAAGTTTGTCAAAAATATAAATAGTAAATTACTGATACCCCCAAAAACTACTTAAGTTGTACTTTAAAGTATTTTCTTACTTAAGTACTTTACACCACTGATTAAATGGGGTAGGAAGAGGAATATGATCAGAAGGAAGAGACCAGTGTGAAGTACAAGAGGAGGAGCAAGAGGAAAAATTAAGTAGAGGGAGAAAGTACCAGTTGGTGGAGAGTGAAGTAAGAGCTTCAATAACTCCACTTGTTTACCTCCTTCTGCAGGTCGCCAGCCTTCAGGTGGCCATCTTGGATATCAGCACCCTGAGCCAAGATTTTCTTGACATGGATGCCTCCTATGGGGACATCACGTGACGTGATGCTGAATCCAAGATCCTCAGGACCTGCAGGAAGTAAAGAAAATAAAACACCAAATATTAAGAAGTCACCAGGCAGGCCACAACTTCCTCCCACCAAAACAGGCAGAATCTTCAGGCGGCCCTTTCAAACAACTAGCACACCAAAAGGGTATTATCATAATTTTTATAATTCCATCATGTTTTTGACTGCACTGGGCCTTCAACCGATTACAGGACTGCATTTAAAAAAACTCTGTTTTACTCCCTCTTATTATCTTAAAGAACATAAAGGACATCATTAAATTATGGCTTTGACCATCAAGTCAAACCTATCAAACTACGGTTCTTGTTTACGTTGAATGTTCAACATAAACAAATGACTCCTAAATGTCTAAATATAAGTTAAATCTATGAACCAAAATGGAGCTTTGTGATACACTTGTACTGTACACGTGCGTGTATGGACAGCAGAACCACAGATTGGACATTTTCTGACATGAATACCAGCATATAGAGTAAATATTTCTGTCTGTGTAGACTCTTGGCTTTATACTCCCTTTATCCTCCCTCTCTGCAGAGTCTCTACAGGCATTAGACACTGATAATGGTCAGAAATCTGCCTTCGCCTGTAACTCAGAGTCAATAATATCCTCAGAAAAAGGAATGTCAACACTGACCTTATCGACTGACCAAATCCTACACTATTTGCCCAATAAAAGCAAAGCCAAGGATGCATTCCAAATGGAACCCTATTCCCTATATAGTGCACTCCTTTTTACCAGAGCCCTTTAGTGCCATTTGGGAAGCATCCCAAATACCAGTAAGGATATTAAGAACAGTTATTATTTTAGATGGGGCAGCATTAACAAAAACGGTTCCACTCAGTGAGATAAATCTCTCACTGTCAAAGAAGTTATCCATGAATATGTCTAATCGACAGACAGGGGAGAGGTCCTCTTGTTGGGTGTGGGATGTCAGTGGAAGCCTTCCTGACAGTAGAGTGATTAGTATTCTTGTTAAAGAGGTTGTTCATTTCACAGGCCTGTCATTCACTATCTGATAATTCATCATGACCTATTTTATCCTGCCTTCTGTGTCACACTGGCTATAATGATTGTGTGTGTGTGTGTGTGTGTGTGTGTGTGTGTGTGTGTGTGTGTGTGTGTGTGTGTGTGTGTGTGTGTGTGTGTGTGTGTGTGTGTGTGTGTGTGTGTTATTGCTGCCTCCGCAGTACTAAGACGAAGCAGCAAGAAAACACAACTTTGGGTCTATTCTATATTCAGGAATCAAGATATAGATCTAGGAACTACTCTGTAAAAAAATATTTTTAGTGCCTAGTAGATTTTGTCCCCACCAAAAATACTAATTCAAGTATTTTCTATATACAGTACCAGTCAAAGGTTTTTCTTTATTTTTACTATGTTCTACATTGTAGAATAATATTGAAGTCATCCAAAATTAAATAACACATACGGAATAATGTAGTAAACAAAAAAGTTAAACATATCAAAATGTATTTTATATTTGAGATTCTTCAAAGCAGCTACCCTTTGCCTTGATGACAGCTTTGCACACTCTTGGCATTCTCTCAACCAGCTTCATGAGGTAGTCACATGGAATGCATTTCAATTAACAGGTGTGCATAGTTAAAGGTTAATTTGTGGAATTTATTCCTTCTTAAATAACTTCTTCAGGCTAGGCATCCCCGCTAGCAGGACAACTTCCGGTGAAACTGGAGGGTGCGCAATTCAAATAAATAATCATAAAAATTAGGGATATTAAACATTTAGGTACATAAAAGTGTCTTATATCAGTTGAAAGCTTAACTTCTTGTTAATCTAACTGCACTGTCCAAATTTAAATTACGCTTTACAGTGAAAGCATACCATGCGATTGTTTGAGGACGGCGCCCCACATCAAAATATTTTTCCACCTGCACAGGTTTTATAAATTCACAAATAGCGATATTAGTAAATATTCACTTACTTTTTGAAAATCTCCCTCTGATTTGCCATCCAACGGGTCCCTATAACATGTAGTGTTGTTTTGTTAAATAAAATCCTTCTTTATATCCGAAAAAGTCTGTTTAGTTGGCGCCATCGATTTGAGTAATACACTCGTTCAACATGCCAAGACAGGAATCCGAAAATGTACCACTAAACTTTGTTTCAACAAGTCAAAATTAATTTATCTTAATCCTCAGATACCCTAAAATGTCATCAAACTATAATATATCATACAGAAAGAAGTATGTTCAATACGAAACCAATATTAGCAGGTGCGCGTTGTCTTCATGGCGCACACACACACGAATTGCCAAGACTGTGTCCCTGTATAGTACAACTCATTATTCTTATTCATTTTGGAAGAAACAAGCCTGAAACCTTGAACATTTGAGTGCTGACACCCAGTGTAAGCCATAGGAATTGCATACTGGGAGATAGATTTAATTATTTCCCTATACATTCCATTGTAAGAGCATGAGCTCTCAAAACAAAAATCCAGTTGGTTAATGCGTTTGAAGTTAATGCGTTTGAGCCAATCATTTGTGTTGTGACGTGGTATGGGGAGGTACACAGAAGATAGCCCTATTTGGTAAAAGACCAAGTCCATATTATGGCAAGAACAGCTCAAATAAGGAGAACAAAACAACAGTCCATCATTACTTTAAGACTTTAAGGTCAGTCAATACGGAATTTCAAGAAAGTTTTAAAGTTTCTTCAAGTGCAGTCGCAGAAACCAAGCGCTATGATGAAACTGGCTCTCATGAGGACTGCCACACAGGAAAGGAAGACCCAAAGTTAGGGGAAGAGGCAAGATGGCGGACTGAACACAGCAGTGTAGATCACCTCAAGATAAAAACTTAATTTTCAATATCAGTAAGTTAGACTAAATATTAGCACTTCACAAACTAGTCGGTTATAACCTTCAATCTGGATAACAACACAAAACAAATCATAAGACTAGAGAAATGTAGTGACAAATATTACAAAAGCAAGCAACACCCAAACATGACTGAGAGTAAAAGAGGGGAACCAATCCCGAAACGAAAACGTGACTCTTCTACAGACACAGACGATTTAATCTTTTCACCACCGGGAATGGTAAACGTCGAAACCGATCTGTTAAAATCAATAAATGACAAACTGGGCATACTTGAATTAGTCAGTAAAGATTCAATGGAGTTGAAGGCAAGCTTCGAGATGAGTGATAAAAAAGCTGCGACATTGGATAAAGATACAAACCAGCTAAAAGGTACAGTCAATAAGATTGAAAATTGTACGAACTTAAAAAGGAGAACATCTTTCTTTGAGAAGCTTTACTTGACATACAGACTAGATCCATCAGAGAAAATCTGGTATTTACAGATAATCCAAGAAAAAAAAGGAGAAGAATCTGTAGTAGGTAGGGAGATCCTCCTTACAGCGCTTCAGATCCCACTCGAAGCTGTCAACAAAATCCAACTCGAACGTGTACACCGTTTCGGACAGAGAGGGCAGAGGTAACTCCCAATCGTTTCCAAATTTGCTTTCTTTAAAGGTAACATAATGGTTAAAAGCCTGTGTAAAAAAACTTGCTGGTACGAAAATAGGCATGAATGACCAGTTCCTGAAGGAAATTGCAGGACAAAGCAAAGTTCTGTATCCAATCTTCAAGGAAAATAGATTTAAAGGGAAATGCATAGCTCTCGTAGTCGATAAACTGTATATTGATAAGCAAATGTTCAGAGACACAAAGACTACTCCATGGCTATTGTAAATATTACAAAGTTCCCATAGAGGAGTCAAATAATGGAACACACATTACTAGATATCGTAGAGATTGTAATAAAATATATATATAGAAAAGCAATAAAATACAACAATTGTTAAAGAAATAAACTATAACTTTCCATTATGTCATAAATTGGTAAGACAGCATGAGAAGAAAGGATAATTAGCGAAATAATACATAATCAAATATAAGGAACTGGAACACAAAAGTACTGAATCTGAACATTATCTGAAGAGATTAAACATAGGACATAGAAGGCACAGTATGTGGCTATGTTTGTGAGCAGGGTTTATGAGAGAGAGATTTCAATTTTGTGCAGATATGGGATATACATTTCAATTTGTAAGTCGCTCTGGATAAGAGCGTCTGCTAAATGACTTAAATGTAATGTAAATGTAAAATAAATTATTCATATTTATTTATGTATTGTTCTATCATGATGAAATGGTCCCCAACCCTATACCCTAGACACCCATCTGAGAGAACCATGCACTAAGGAGAAGTCCTTATCTGTTTAATGGGCCTAGCCAAATCAGAAAGATGAATGTGGTCAGAGACCTAAAGCAGCACCACACCCTCAAGATTCTGAGCCTGCCTGGCAGGGTTGGTCCTACAAAGCCAAAGCCCCCTGATTGGAGAGCATAATATACAAGGAAATTCTCAAAGCTGCTAATAAGAACCTTGATGACCTTGTACCTAGCCGGTGGGGATTTCAGTGTGGTTCCCCCACCCAGGCAGTGGCAGTGCTGGCAACACTAGCTGCAGTAACCCATGGGGAGGGGTCACACTCAGACATTCAGAGAGGGGGCAATATTGTTGTGGCCCGGGTGGCACAAAATCATCAAATGTCTGAATGCACAGAGATGCTTGGGAATACGGTCACAATGGGGCCCACGTGTGGGTGTTTCAGGGGAAGGAGATATATCTGATCTCCATCACCTAGGACGTGACAATTGTTAATAAAATCTGTGACAATGGTTAATCAAGTTTTGCTCAATTTTGCAGGCCTTCTCATACAGCGGCAACTGTTGAGCATCTGAGTGTATGGTTGTTAGTGAGGTGAAGGGGTTCAGTGGGTATGAGTGTTTGTGTGTGTATGTATCCCACAACTGTTGTGAGGGAGTAAAGATGTTAGGGACAATATAGGATGAGTCACAATAATTGTTTGCTAAAATAATTGCTTGCCGAAATGTAACTTTTGTAATGGCAATACTACCATTCTACAAATATTTACAGAAATATTAATAGCTAATTATGGAAATTAAGATAAGCAGGATTTTTAATAAATATATATATAATTTTTTATATCTATATATAAAATTAAATTCAAGGCGAGGGTGATGGAAATGCTTTTGGCGGTTGATCTGCTTCAGTTCTGTGGGTGTCACTGTGTGCTCTTTTCGAAGGATGGGGCCATTGGATCTGGGGGGTCAGGGTTGGTCTGCCAGTCATTGGGATGACAACCCAACTCGGGATGAGGGGTTTTAGCAGGTCGAATAGTGGAGACCAATTGGAAGTTTACTTTGTAGCAATGCAAATACAGTGGGGCAAAAAAGTATTTAGTCAGCCACCAATTTTGCAAGTTCTCCCATTTTAAAAGATGAGAGAGGCCTGTAATTTTCATCATGGGTCAACTATGACAGACAAATTAGAAAAAAAATTCCAGAAAATCACATTATAGGATTTTTAATGAATTCATTTGCAAATCATGGTGGAAAATAATATTTGGTCAATAACAAAAGATTAGCTCTATACTTTGTTATATACCCTTTGTTGGCAATGACAGAGGTCAAACATTTTCTGTAAGTCTTCACAAGGTTTTCACACACTGTTGCTGGTATTTTGGCCCATTCCTCCATGCAGATCTCCTCTAGAGCAGTGATGTTTTGGGGCTGTTGCTGGGCAACACAGACTTTCAACTCCCTCCAAAGATTTTCTATGGGGTTGAGATCTGGAGACTGGCTAGGCCACTCCAGGACCTTGAAATGCTTCTTACGAAGCCATTCCTTCGTTGCCTGGGCGGTGTGTTTGGGATCATTGTCATGCTGAAAGAGGCTGGAAGGAGGTTTTCACTCAAAATCTCACGATACATGGCCCCATTCATTCTTTCCTTTACACGGATCAGTCGTCCTGGTCCCTTTTCAGAAAAACAGCGCCAAAGCATGATGTTTCCACTCCCATGCTTCACAGTAGATATGATGTTCTTTGGATGCAACTCAGCATTCTTTGTCCTCCGAACACAACGAGTTGAGTTTCTACCAAAAAGTGATATTTTGGTTTCATCTGACCATATGACACTCTCTCAATCTTCTTCTGGATCATCCAAATGTTCTCTAGCAAACTTCAGATGGGCCTGGACATGTACTGGCTTAAGCGGGGGGACACGTCTGGAACTGCAGGATTTGAGTCCCTGGCGGCATAGTGTGTTACTGATGGTAGGCTTTGTTACTTTGGTCCCAGCTCTCTGCAGGTCATTCACTAGGTCCCCCCCGTGTGGTTCTGGGATTTTTGCTCACCGTTCTTGTGATCATTTTGACCCCACGGGGGGAGATCTTGCGTGGAGCCCCAGATCGAGGGAGATTATCAGTGGTCTTGTATGTCTTCCATTTCCTAATAATTGCTCCCACAGTTGATTTCTTCAACTGGTCCTTCTGTAGCTCAGTTGGTAGAGCATGGCGCTTGTAATGCCAGGGTAGTGGGTTCGATCCCCGGGACCACCCATACGTAGAATGTATGCACACATGACTGTAAGTCGCTTTGGATAAAAGCGTCTGCTAAATGGCATATATATTCTTCAAACCAAGCTGCTTACCTATTGCAGATTCAGTCTTCCCAGCCTGGTGCAGGTCTACAATTTTGTTTATGGTGTCCTTTGACAGCTCTTTGGTCTTGGCTATAGTGGAGTATGGAGTGTGACTGTTTGAGGTTGTGGACAGGTGTCTTTTATACTGATAACAAGTTCAAACAGGTGCCATTAATACAGGTAACGAGTGGAGGACAGAGGAGCCTCTTAAAGTTACAGGTCTGTGAGAGCCAGAAATCTTGCTTGTTTGTAGGTGACCAAATACTTATTTTCCACTATAATTTGCAAATAAATTCATAAAAAATCCTACAATGTGATTTTCTGGATTTCTTTCTCATTTTGTCTGTCATAGTTGAAAGTGTACCTATGATGAAAATTACAGACCTCTCTCATCTTTTTACGTGGGAGAACTTGCACAATTGGTGGCTGACTAAATAATGTTTTGCCCCACTGTACAAAGATACAAAATAGGGTATACATTTTTATTTAACTATCCAAGTCTGTTAAGAACAAATTCTGATTTACAATGACGGCCTAGGAACAGTGGGCTGGGGCAGAATGACAGATTTTTACCTTGTTAGCTCGGGGATTCGATCCACCAACTTTTCAGTCAGTTACTTGCCCAATGCTCTAACCACTAGGCTACCTGCAAGCCCATTAAGGATATCATTATAAAATGAAATGTCAATGTTGCTCCCATGTGGATGATGTTTGAAATATTGACATTTGAATCACATTTAAATTTATTAGTTTCTTGTTACGGTTTTCTTCTGGTGAAAGAGAGGAGGGCCAAAATGCAGCTTGGTTATCTTTATACATCTTTAATGAAAGATGAAAAATACAAACAATTACAAAACAAGAAAACATGGAAACCCAAAAACAGTCCTAATTGGTGCAAAACACAGAGACAGGAACAATCACCCACAAAATACCCAAAGAATATGGCTGCCTAAATATGGTTCCCAATCAGAGACAACGATAAACACCTGCCTCTGATTGAGAACCACTCCAGGCAACCATAGAATTTCCTAGACTACTTCACTAACCACAATCCCATAACCTACAAAAAAAACCTAGACAAAACACACCACATAAATCACCCATGTCACACCCTGGCCTGACCAAAATAATCAAGAAAATACTAAGACCAGGGCGTGACATTTCTTCAAACCTTGCAGTTTATTTTGAATAGATTGCTATTGGTAACTTTTGAAAAAAGCCTTGTAAACTAGACAATTTATAGTTAAAGAAATGGTGGCATCCATCGGCAGTGTTTTGAACAGATAAATGTTATAGGAAGTTTGAACAGAGTTCTGTGTTTGAACAGATAAATGTTATAGGAAGAAACTAGTAAAGGTGTTTTGATGAATCATTATTGGGCTTGTCATCTCTTTTTTTGCCTTATAGTTTACATTTTAGTTTGAAAAATATCCCATAGTGCAAACACAAGCTATTTGAGCCTGCATGAGCCTCCATTTTTGCAGTTATCCATGGTTACTATGAGAATATTTTGGTCGTCAGGAAGTCTATGAAGTTGAAACTCCATTCTATCTCTTCTAAGTAGATGGTTCTGCCCACAGAGATCCTATACTAGCTAGTGTTCATGTTATAGTTCCTAATTCTACGGTTGTGCCTATCTGCAGCAATCAGGACGTACCTGCAATGTTGATTGCAATTCTGTAATTTGTCATCTAATAATTTGAGAATCGTTGCTGCTGCTTTTATACTGCTTTTGTACTGTTTAATTAATGCTGCTTTGTAAATCATTGATCTGATCGCGTAAATCCAAAGTAAAAATAATGTGAACCTTTCTGAGTTGGTCTAAATTTATATATCATGTAACAATGAGTATATACAATGAGTAACACAATTTCATTGGTCTATTTGAGTTCAATTAACTTAATACAATAGTTTAATTTCTAGCATCTTAACTCAGTTTATTTGAACACATCTAAACAACTTACTCAAGCTTATCTACTCATAAAAACAAGCAAAAATATCTACTCAATATTATTACTTGTCATTTTTGCCTATACTATTTTGAGTATATGCAACAAATCTTTTTTTACAGTGTAACAGGGGACACACCACAACAGAAAAGTGCTGACAAAATATTTTGAGGTTATTTTTCTTCCTGCCAATACAGCAGAATAAGGAGTTTATGAAACTGTATTGGCAAGTTGCAATGCTCTCTACTTATAATAGAGTTCTGTAAATGCAATGGATAGGCACATCCCAGTTAGACTAAGATCATTTCTGTAGTAGTCGGTGTCTGACAACGCAAAGCGTCTTTGGTACTGGTACCCCGTGCTGCTGTCTGTGCTCCTCAGTGTGTACATAGTGTGATTGATACATCCAAAATGGCACTATATTCCTTTTATAGAACTTAGGGCATAGTCTGATTCAATCTGGTCTTTGAAGACCATCATCCACTACCCTTCTGCTCTAGCCACTCCATTTTATTCCATTCCTCTAAACAGTCTAATTAGCCAAATCAAACTCCTCTTCAATCTAAGATCCCATCGTTAATGGCCTCCAATCAGGCAATTAGCAGAATGCATCTTTCTCTAATAGCCCTGGCTGTAATTAACTAGCATACTGACATCATTATTTTGGGTAATATAAGCTACGGGCTAAAAGCAATTGTATCCCTTTTTGGATTAAGTCTGAATCCCATATCCAATAAGCCAATTAAGTAGAAAACATGAGGAGACGTAGAGAAGCACAACATCACATTAGAATGAGCCTTAATGGGCTATCTGTCTGTGTCCTTTTGCCTGCAATATTTGATTAAGGCACTCTTGTAATTTCCCAGCCAGGGACACACTTCAACTCTATGCTCATACGTTTGCAGGATCTGTCTCTCTCGCTCAGTTGCTCTCTCTGTCTCTCTCTCTCTTTCTCACAAATCAATGAAAAACTGGACATGGTCACAGAAAATTGATTTGAATCTCATGAACTCAACAGTTCCTGTAATCTTACAAATAAATCTGCATTTAATCCAGTTACATAGTCTTAAGAAATACATTATGGCACTTGTATAACAGCATACATTAAGAATTATGGGTTTGGTGTTGAGTTAAAATATAAACCGGTTTGCCTAGTGCAAATAAACCAAACTACTGGCAGTGGGCTGTCTCTGGACTTGGCCCAACGGGAATCTGGCAAGGCCTGAATGTTATGATACGAGTTAGTCCCTGTCTGGGAGTGTATGTGTGTGTGTGTGTGTGTGTGTGTGTGTGTGTGTGTGTGTGTGTGTGTGTGTGTGTGTGTGTGTGTGTGTGTGTGTGTGTGTGTGTGTGTGTGTGTGTGTGTGTGTGTGTGTGTGTGTGTGTGTGTGTGTGTGAGTGTGGGTGTGTGTGCGTACGTGTGCGTACGTGTGCTAGGCCCTGTGTGTAGAGGGTGCAACAGCAGGTTGAATGAATCATATAACCATCACAATAATAAGCAAGGAATTAAACCTTCAGTGTTGCCACATACAAAAGCCTTCAAATCCGGTGTTTACGCTGGGGATTTCTGTGAACATATTGCAGCTATATGAGATGACAGCTCCCAGAGAGCATGTTGCTTTTAGCCTTTGCCGCCCACTGCCCTCGCCTTGCGCTAGTATTCGCTGAAGCTTTTCTCTATGCTCCGTGCCAACTTTCAGCACTCAACATCTGCTTCATCACACAGTCTGTGTGTATAAGTGTGTGTGTATACACATAGTGCTCCTCAAAGGTATAGAAGAGTTGACAAATGCTCCCAGGCGCGTACACACACACACACACACACACACACACACACACACACACACACACACACACACACACACACACACACACACACACACACACACACACACACACACACACACACACACACACACACACACAGGCGTGCACACACACAGGCCATGCTATTACTACTGTACATAACACTGGAAGTGTTGGGGCAGTCATCTTCACTTGCATACACATTTTAAATATCTCTGCAATTCTCCTTAACGAGTATATATTTTGATAATCACAATGCGTTATAAGCAGTTTTACATTGCCAAAAAGTGACTTTCTCTTATCCACCTACAGAGTCACATGCATGTAAGATATATTGATTTCTATATAATATTAGCAAAAGCTGATTTCGAGGTTTCTATTCTAACTCTATTTCAATATATCACTTCTTCCAAGAATAACCACCAATCGGACCTCTTCTCCCTCCTACGTTCCCATAGCTGACCATCAATCTGGATGGTTAAAGCGATGAGTGAGTCAAGATCCATCGGTATTTCTCGGGCTGCCAGCTCATTCTTTACCTCCTCCGATAATCTGTGCAGGAACATGTCAAACAGTGCTTCCGGGTTCCAGGTACCCACCTCTGCTAGCGTGCAGAACTCCACCGCATAGTCTGTCACACTGAGGGTTTCCTGCCGAGGCTGGTTGTAGGCAGCCTCTCTCCCGGACACCGGATCCTAAGAAACTTCTCACCTCTGCCACGAATACCTCCAGACTGAGGCAGATGGCGGATTGTTGCTCCCACACTGCCGTGGCCAAGACGAGTGCCCTCCCGGACATCAGCGTAATAATGTACGCTATCTTCGAGTGGTCCGAGGGGAACGGAGTAGGCTTCAGCTCGAAAACGAGGGAACACTGGGAGAGAAAGGCCCGGCAGATTCTGGAATCTCCATTGTTGCGCTCCAGGGGAGGTAAGCCGGGGTGAAGGCCCTGATACCAGCCGGGTTACCGTGGTGGTAGGCTGCCTAGTAAGTAACCCACGGAATTGCTCCCGCAATGAGTCCAAGGCTAGGTCATGATGTTCAGCCTCCGCCTGGAACCCTTCCATCAGACGGCTAAGCAACTCCTCGTGCCTACCGATGGTGGCTCCGTGGGAGGAGATGGCGTTGCGGAGCTGCTGGGTCAGTATTGGCCAGTTGGTACTCTCAGGTATCAAGGTAAGAGCCAAGTGCAGACTGTGTGAAGTAACAATGTTTATTGTAACAACATGGGCAGGCAAACGACAGGTCAAGGCAGGCAGGAGTCGATAATCCAGAGTAGGACCAAAGGTACAGGATGGCAGGCAGGCTCAGGGTCAGGCAGAGTGGTCAGGCAGGCAAGGGTCAAAAACCAGGAGGACGAGAAAAAGACAGGCTGGGAAAAGACAGGAGCTGACAGGATAAACGCTGGTAAGCTTGACAAACAAGATGAATTGGCACAGACAGACAGAAAACACTGGTATAAATACCCAGAGGCTAAGTGGGGAAGATTGGTGACACCTAGAGGGGGTGGAGACAAGCACAAGGACAGGTGAAACAGATCAGGGTGTGACAACAGTAACATAAACTAATGATAATGTGTTCTTTGAATTCTAATGTTACTCAAGACCTTCATATACACAACCAAATTATTATTTTTCCAATAGCATATATGAAATGTATTTATTAGACTGTTAGAATGTTGCAGTCAAAATGAATGGTCATTGTTTCAAAGTGGGGTCCCTCGAAGGCTTGGCTTTTACAGTGTTAACAGTGTTTGACAGTTGAACATGCTTCTAGTTCTAGAATGTGGCCTCAATTGGAATCTCTAGAATTGCTTAATGCTTTGTTGAACAAACACACACACAGAGACACACACACACAAACATACACACAAAAACAGTTGGTGTTCTACCTTTGACACAACATACAATGTGTGACAACTAGACTCTTTGTAAAGTTGGTGTTGGAGATAACAGGCCTTCTGTCTGCCATTCCCAAGGTAGGCTTTTCAATTAAACAAGGCGAGGAGCGAGACAGAGTGTGTGTGTGCTGCTGCTGCTGTTTCTGCAGAGGCCTGTGAATATATCACATAGCTGTGTGCGCAGCCATGCCTGGCATTTGTAGTTTAGTTTTTTTGTTGAGTTTCACAGTCTCCAACTGTGAAAGCTATTAGAATTGAATGCAAGCACTGATGGTTAGGGCTTATTTGACCCTTTTCTTTTTAACTCTGTGTGAAAAGTGTGATTACTGCACTAGGACGGGCGGACGAACGGACGGACGGACAGACGGACAGACGGACAGACAAACAGAGACGTGAAGTTTCAAGGTTTTCCATAAGCAGCATCCAGCACACTTCATTGTAACATCCACTTTTTGAAGTATGTCACACTCAGGGATCAATGGCTAAAAGGAGAAGGAGGAAACAGTTCTTGAAATGTGTTTTTGTCTGTGTGTATCCCTAGTTCTCTCCTTCCCGGAGTGTGTTGTGTGCAGCTAGGATGTTGCTGTGATGCAGAACAAATGAGATTTAGGCCTGCATGTGAGATAGTGGGGGAGTGCTGAAAAGACAGTCCTTCACAATGAAATATCAACTCTTTGATGTTTCTAACAGTATTTGTTACACAACCCTAGTCTCAACTGCAGCTATGATAAGAATGGACACTTGAGCGATATCATCTCTTATTGAAGGGAATTCAAATTCAACTTTGAAAGGCACGCTTGATGGATACACAAAAAACGATATGTCTGAAATCACATATCTAAACATGCCTACAGTTTGAACAATAACAGTGTGTGTGTGCTTGCCTGCGTGTGTTTACCTTTCTTCAGCATGATGTTTAGTCTCTGGCCTGTCTTCTTGAAATAGGCTGCGGTGGGGTTGGCACTGACAATCCTCTGCAGGGATGGAGAGGGGGCAGAAGACACATTGTTGCCCACCATCAGATCACTACTGTTGGGTAAAGATGTGTACCCTCTCAACACCATAGTACCCTCCAAGCTCGTCATCAAGCTCGAGACCCTGGGTCTCGACCCCGCCCTGTGCAACTGGGTACTGGACTTCCTGACGGGCCGCCCCCAGGTGGTGAGGGTAGGCAACAACATCTCCTCCCCGCTGATCCTCAACACGGGGGCCCCACAAGGGTGCGTTCTGAGCCCTCTCCTGTACTCCCTGTTCACCCACGACTGCGTGGCCACGCACGCCTCCAACTCAATCATCAAGTTTGCGGACGACACAACAGTGGTAGGCTTGATTACCAACAACGACGAGACGGCCTACAGGGAGGAGGTGAGGGCCCTCGGAGTGTGGTGTCAGGAAAATAACCTCACACTCAACGTCAACAAAACTAAGGAGATGATAGCAAGGGAAAGCAAGTTTTAAGTTCCTCGGCATACACATCACAGACAAACTGAATTGGTCCACTCACACTGACAGCGTCGTGAAGAAGGCGCAGCAGCGCCTCTTCAACCTCAGGAGGCTGAAGAAATTCGGCTTGTCACCAAAAGCACTCACAAACTTCTACAGATGCACAATCGAGAGCATCCTGGCGGGCTGTATCACCGCCTGGTACGGCAACTGCTCCGCCCTCAACCGTAAGGCTCTCCAGAGGGTAGTGAGGTCTGCACAACGCATCACCGGGGGCAAACTACCTGCCCTCCAGGACATCTACACCACCCGATGTTACAGGAAGGCCATAAAGATCATCAAGGACATCAACCACCCGAACCACTGCCTGTTCACCCCGCTATCATCCAGAAGGCGAGGTCAGTACAGGTGCATCAAAGCTGGGACCGAGAGACTGAAAAACAGCTTCTATCTCAAGGCCATCAGACTGTTAAACAGCCACCACTAACATTGAGTGGCTGCTGCCAACACACTGTCATTGACACTGACCCAACTCCAGCCACTTTAATAATGGGAAATGATGTAAATATATCACTAGACACTTTTAACAATGCTACCTTATATAATGTTACTTACCCTACATTATTCATCTCATATGCATACGTATATACTGTACTCTACATCATCGACTGCATCCTTATGTAATACATGTATCACTAGCCACTTTAAGCCACTTTGTTTACTTTGTCTACATACTCATCTCATATGTATATACTGTACTCGATACCATCTACTGTATGCTGCTCTGTACCATCACTCATTCATATATCCTTATGTACATATTCTTTATCCCCTTACACTGTGTATAAGACAGTAGTTTTGGAATTGTTAGTTAGATTACTTGTTGGTTATCACTGCATTGTCGGAACTAGAAGCACAAGCATTTCGCTACACTCGCATTAACATCTGCTAACCATGTGTATGTGACAAATAAAATTTGATTTGATTTGATTTGGAGTAGCGGTGGTCTGGTACCAGCTGTGGTGGTGGACCATGGTCATTGTGGTTGGGGTTGGAAATGGGGTGCGGTTCTGACCGGGAGGGGTCAGTGGGGTGTGATCCAACCCCATCCCCCACTGGACCACCAGACTACCCCTGTCTCTAGGCTGCTGGGCCTGGGGGTCTGAGACCAGGATTGGGCTAAAGTTTCCCCTGTTACCGCTCTCCCCCCTGGGACACAAAGGGCTGAGTTCCCCCTTGGAGAAATGTTCGTACTGGGTCTTCATGGAGGCCGGGACCACTTGGAACAGAATGACAGGAGAACGCATGGCCTGCCTGAACATGTTCTGGGCCCTGAAGTAGCGGGGAGCAGAGGAGTCAGCAACACACATCATTACATTAGCTAGGGCTTGATAAGAATATGAGCTAATGTACTTTTATCAGTGTACTAAAACAGATCAAGATTACTTATACATGAAGAGGAAAATAGTCAGCATATAAATCATTACATTAGTTAGAGCTTGATAAGAACACAAGGCAAAGTATGATTATGATATGGCAACTTACTGATAGAGATAGAGGGAGAGGCTTTAGAAAAGAGGAGAGGTCAAGAGGTCAACATGGATAATCACAAGCTAAAAGTAGTGAATACCTTGGAGACAAGGCTAATTCAAAGATTAAATTAGATAGATATCTGCCGTCTCAGTGACAGCATAGCCTCGAGAGGTGGAAGTGATAAGCATTAGTATTGGTAGGACTAGATGTGGAACCATAATGAGATTCACCCAGTCAACATCGTTCATTAAAATCTGCAATCTATTACATACTTTGCCCTAGTTTGTGTGTGTGTGTCATGTTCTGACCTTAGTTCCTTTGTTATGTCTTTGTTTTAGTTTGATCAGGGCGTGAGTTGGGGTGGGTAGTCTGTTCTTTTCTATGTTGTGGTTTTGTGTTTGGCCTGGTATGGTTCTCAATCAGAGGCAGGTGTCGTTCGTTGTCTCTGATTGAGAATCATACTTAGGTAGTCTTTTCCCACCTGTGTTTTGTGGGTGATTATTTTCTGTTTAGTGTTTTTTTCGTCACCTTACAGAACTGTTTCGGTTTCGTTTCATTCTCTTTGTTATTTTGTTTAGTGTTCCGAGTTTAATAAATATGATCATGAACACTTACCATGCTGCGCTTTGGTCCTCCTCTCCTTCCACCGAAGACGACAGTTACAGTGTGTGCGTGCGTGCATATACATCTGTGACGTGAGTGTGTATGGAATGGGGTTATGGATGAGGCCACTGTTCACTAGAGAGTAAAATTATAAAACAACAATGATGATGGGAGATGTGCAATAAGCACATAAACAAAGTATACTCGCCACACATACAAAGACACCATATACGTACTTATTAAGTATGGATCAACTCTTTTATTAGTTTGGAAAAAAATAATAATATAAAAGCAGCTTTTTTCTCTTCCTGAGGTGGCATTGTTTTGCCCTGAGCTTAAACTCCACTTAGCACATAGATAGTCTGGCCTGGAGCGACCAGTCGGTCCCACGGCATAAGAGAATTAAAGGCCTTTGGAGGTGTGTGTGTGTGTGTGTGTGTGTGTGTGTGTGTGTGTGTGTGTGTGTGTGTGTGTGTGTGTGTGTGTGTGTGTGTGTGTGTGTGTGTGTGTGTGTGTGTGTGTGTGTGTGTGTGTGTGTGTGTGTGTGTGTGTGAGAGTGAGTGAGGAGATGGGGGGTGCACAACAATCCCGCCTCGTGTTCTCAGCCTCTCCATTATCACGCCCATGATACCGCATTGAACCGAACCCATCCAAATGAGTTATTGACAATCACTAAACCAAACTTCATTTGGAGCTGTTTCCCCTTGGTGCAGAGCGCAGCGTGCCAAGGCACTTCTTTGGGATTTCATCGTTCATTTTTATTTTAATTTCACCCCCAAATCATGTAAAACCAAAGCAGCCTATGGTTGATAATGAGAGAGAGGTACAGTGGAACTCCAGTAATCAGATGATGAGGAGACGCAGATGGCTCGATTCTGATTGAATAATAAATTACCCGAACAATGCATCATTTCATTTAGTTTAGATGAATCGCTTCTAAATATTTAGCGATGCAAAACAATACAGTATTATTAGAATATCACTGAATTATATCTGTATAGTGCACAATCAAGGAGAGAGAGAGAGTAAAAAGGAATTTCTTTCTACACCAATTTCCTTTCTAATCATGTCGTGGTGCGGTGCATTCACAATTGCGGATGTCGGTGAGAGCTGTGAGCCGCATTGTATGTGGAGCGAAAAAACTAAACATTGCTCCCTTGTGGATTTGGTTTGCTCTTTCAGAGCAGAGAGTCCTGGGAGATAGCAGGATGTTTACTAATGACAAGTCCCGCAATATATTTACTATTGCCAAACACTTCAGGGGAAGACCACCTCTACTCCACGTCCTTACCCCAAAGTGGTGCATAATGTAACTAGTTAGCTAGGTAAAATGGTTTTGAGGGTAAAGGCCAGACTGGTTATAGCTCTTGTCAAACTTGCTACTCGAAAGGGGGTGACTATACTGTGTTAAAACACTTATATCTAACAGAACATAAGCACACTAACGTAGGCCTGTCATCTTCCCTCATGTACCCTCTGTATAGCCGGAGGCCAGACAGACCCTACCACTTCACCAAATACCCCAGCGGGTTCCTGACACCTGAAAGCTCCAGATCCCCCCCTGGTCTCTCCCATCAGTACCAACTATCCCAGCCATTTCCTCCAGCTCTAAACCAGGCATGAGCTCTTACTAATGGGAAGGATATCACCAGGGCAACCTCCCTCCACATGCTGGCTCTGGATCAGGGCCTGGAGAAAATTCAATCTATTTCTCATCCCTTGCACAGACAGCACCGATATGACGCTATAGCTGTGTGTGTGTCCTCTCCTAGTCGCTTCGGGGAAAAGAGACAGTTGCAATGGCCTTATATCTTCACTCAACTTAAGGAAATGGAGAGTACCAATACATTAATAGAACAGGGGAAGGTGAGGCTCTGGTGCTAAGGTATATTAAGGTATGTAATCTTGTTTGACTCAGAGGGTTAGATGTGCTTTTTAACAAGGACTATGGGGATTTTATGGAGGATCAAGTTGTCTTTCTACTGTCTCTGACTCTCAATGTGTTTTCTTTGTCCATGTACAATTAGGGTTGGGTGGTATACCATACATACTGTATACCTGTTTCAGAAAAACCCACAGGATGGTTTTCAATACTGTCAACACCATTGAAACTATGTATTTAGTTTCATTTGCTAGTTAGCTAAGTGAGTGGCTAAATTACTGAGCCGACGGGGCACCATAGATTGAGAAGTCTAAGACCTCTTGATAAGTTCTGTACAACTCCCACTGCTACCTTGATTTTGTCCCCTGTGCTTCCTAGCATTTTTTTCTCCTCTCCGCTCTTCCATCTGTTTCGAGCAACACCATGCCCGTTACCCTAGAAACCGAGACTCCACAAACACACAGACACAGCGTGTACACTTGCTGCTCTTCCTTCCGACAAGCATGCATCACAACTTTGTTCATTTGCACAATGTCTCCCTCTCTTGTAAATATCCACACACCCCGAAAATAATATTCAGTAGCTACTAGCTATACTTGTATAACTTCTTCGGGATTGTTGTCCTTTCCACGGGACGGTTGAGCTAACATAGTCTAATGCGATTAGCTTGAGGTTGTAAGTAGCAAGAACATTTCCCGGGACATAGACATATCTGATATTGTCAGAAAGCTTACAATCTTGTTAATCTATTGTTTGAGGAGAGTGCACAACATATGGAAGAAGGTACTCTGGTCAGAAAAGACAAACATGTATCTTTTTGAACATCAAGGAAAACACTATGTCTTGCGCAAACCCAACACCTCTCATCATCCCGAGAACACCATCCTCACAGTGAAGCATGGTGGTGGCAGCATCATGCTGTGGGGATGTTTTTAAATGGAAGGGACTGGGAAACTGGTCAGAATTGAAGGAATGATGGATGGAGCTAAATACCCGGAAGTTCTTGAGGGAAACATGTTTCAGTCTTCCAGAAATGTGATACTGGAATGGAGATTCACCTTCCATCAGGACAATGACCCAAAGCATACTGCTAAAGAAACACGTGAGTGGTTTAAGGGGAAACATTTTAATGACCTGGAATGGCCTAGTCAAAGCCCAGACCTCAATCCAATTGAGAATCTGTGGTGTGACTTGACGATTGCTGTACACCAGCGGAACTGTCACGTTCTGACCTTTATTTTCTGTGTTTTGTGTTTAGTTAGTATGGTCAGGGCGTGAGTTGGGTGGGTAGTCTATGTTTGTTTGTCTAGGTTTTGGGAATTTCTATGTTTCGGCCTAGTATGGTTCTCAATCAGAGGCAGGTGTCATTAGTTGTCTCTGATTGAGAATCATACTTAGGTAGCCTGGGTTTCACTGTGTGTTTGTGGGTGATTGTTTCCTGTCTCTGTGTGTGCACCAGATAGGACTGTTTTTTGAGTTTTCACGATTTCTTGTTTTGTTAGTTTGTTCATGTGTACCTTATAGCATTAAAAAGTACCATGGAAAATTACCACGCCGCGTATTGGTCCTCTGATCCGTTTCGCCTCTCCTCTTCGGAAGAAGAGGAGGAAACTCATTACAGAATCACCCACCACAATCGGACCAAGCGGCGTGGTAAAGGACAGCGACGACAGCAGCAGCAGCAGCAACAACAGCGGCCAGCATCAGAGCTGAATCTGGACTACACAACTTGGGAGGAGATAGATAGGTGGGCGGTCGACCCAGGGAGTGCCGGAGCCCGCCTGGGATTCGATGGAGCAATGCAAGGAAGGTTACAGGAGAATGAGGTTGGCTGGGGAAAATCGCAGCCCCAAAGCAGAGCTGGAGGCAGCGAAAGCTGATCGGCGGCAATATGAGGAGCCAGCACGGCAGTGCGACAGGTACGAGAGGCAGCCCCAAATTTTTTTTGGGGGGGCACACGAGGTGTGGTACTAAGCCAGGTAGCAGACCTGAGCTCACTCCTCGTGCTTATTATGAGCAGCGCATTACTGGTCAGGCACCGTGTTATGCGGTTGAGCGCACGGGGTCGCCAGTGCGTGTCCATAGCCCGGTGCGCTATAGGGCAGCCCCCAAGAGTGCCATGCGAGTGTGGGCATTGAGCCAGGGCGTATGGTGCCTGCTCAGCGGGTCTGGTCGCCGGTACGCAGTCTTGGTCCAGGTTATCCTGCGCCGGCTCTGCGTGCTGTGTCTCCGGGCGGTGGGAGGGTGCAGTGCGTCCTCTGCCTGCGCTCCGCTCGTACCGGGCAACTGTGGGAGTGGAGCCTAGGGGAGAGGTGCGTGTAGTAAGCACTAGATCTCCCGTGCTTACCCACAGCCCGGTTCAACCTGTGCCTGCACTCTTGAGGGTCCGGGCTCGAGTAGTTGTCCAGCCTGGGGAAGTGGTGCCAAGGTTGCGCACCAGAGCTCCAGTGCTCCCCACAGCCCGGTCTTTCAGGCTCCTCCTAACACCAAGCCTCCTGAAAGTCTCCCCAGCCTGGTAGTTCCTGTGGCAGCCCCACGCACCAGGCTGTCTCTCAGTCTCCTCCCTGCAGGTGCTCCCGCCTGTCCGGCGCCGCTGCCGGAGCGTTCCGCCTGTCCGGCGCCGCTGCCGGAGCCTCCCGCCTGTCCGGCGCCGCTGCCGGAGCCTCCCGCCTGTCCGGCGCCGCTGCCGGAGCCTCCCGCCTGTCCGGGAGCCTCCCGCCTGTCCGGCGCCGCTGCCGGAGCCTCCCGCCTGTCCGGCGCCACTGCCGGAGCCTCCCGCCTGTCCGGCGCCGCTGCCGGAGCCTCCCGCCTGTCCGGCGCCGCTGCTGGAGCGTCCCGCCTGTCCGGCGCCGCTGCCTCCTGTAGCAGCTCCACGCACCAGGCTGTCTCTCTGTCTCCTCTCTGCAGGTGCTCCCGCCTGTCCGGCGCCGCTGCCGGAGCCTCCCGCCTGTCCGGCGCCGCTGCCGGAGCCTCCCGCCTGTCCGGCGCCGCTGCCGGAGCCTCCCGCCTGTCCGGCGCCGCTGCCGGAGCCTCCCGCCTGTCCGGAGCCTCCCGCCTGTCCGGCGCCGCTGCCGGAGCCTCGCCTGTCCGGCGCCGCTGCCGGAGCCTCCCGCCTGTCCGGCGCTGCTGCCGGAGCCTCCCGCCTGTCCGGCGCTGCTGCCGGAGCGTCCCGCCTGTCCGGCGCCGCTGCTGGAGCGTCCCGCCTGTCTGGCGCCGCTGCCGGAGCGTCCCGCCTGTCTGGCGCCGCTGCCGGAGCGTCCCTCCTGTCCGGCGCCGCTGCCGGAGCCTCCCGCCTGTCCGGCGCCGCTGCCGGAGCGTCCCGCCTGTCCGGCGCCGCTGCCGGAGCCCCTCAGCCCAGAGGCGCCAGAGCCCCTCAGCCCAGAGGCGCCAGAGCCCCTCAGCCCAGAGGCGCCAGAGCCCCTCAGCCCAGAGGCGCCAGAGCCCCTCAGCCCAGAGGCGCCAGAGCCCCTCAGCCCAGAGGCGCCAGAGCCCCTGTCCCTTTGTCCAGAGCCCCTGTCCCTCTGTCCAGAGCCCCTGTCCCTCTGTCCAGAGCTTCTGCCCCTCTGTCCCGAGCTGCCCCTCTGTCCAGTGGGGTCATTGAGAGGGGTTGCCATGGTGAGAAAGCCACGGAGGCGGACAAAGACAATGGTGAAGTGGGGTCCGCGTCCCGCGCCAGAACCGCCACCGCGGACAGATGCCCACCCAGACCCTCCCCTATAGGTCAAGGTTTTGCGGCCGGAGTCCGCACCTTTGGGGGGGGGGTACTGTCACGTTCTGACCTTTATTTTCTGTGTTTTGTGTTTAGTTAGTATGGTCAGGGCGTGAGTTGGGTGGGTAGTCTATGTTTGTTTGTCTAGGTTTTGGGAATTTCTATGTTTTCGGCCTAGTATGGTTCTCAATCAGAGGCAGGTGTCATTAGTTGTCTCTGATTGAGAATCATACTTAGGTAGCCTGGGTTTCACTGTGTGTTTGTGGGTGATTGTTTCCTGTCTCTGTGTGTGCACCAGATAGGACTGTTTTTTGAGTTTTCACGATTTCTTGTTTTGTTAGTTTGTTCATGTGTACCTTATAGCATTAAAAAGTACCATGGAAAATTACCACGCCGCGTATTGGTCCTCTGATCCGTTTCGCCTCTCCTCTTCGGAAGAAGAGGAGGAAACTCATTACAGGAACCCATCCAACTTGAAGGAGCTGGAGCAGTTTTGCATTGAAGAATGGGCAAAAATCATAGTGGCTATATGTGCCAAGCTTATAGAGAAATACCCCAAGAGACATGCAGCTGTAATTGCTGCAAAAGTTGTCTCTACAAAGTATTGACTTTTGGAGGGTGAATAGTTATGCACGCTCAAGTTTTCTGTTTTTTGTTCTGAAATAAAATAATTCTCATTCTTAAAATAATGTAGTGGTCCTAACTGTTCTAAAACAGGGAATAGATGTTTTACTAGGATTAAATGTCAGGAATTTTGAAAAACTGAATTTAATTGTATTTTGCTAAGGTGTATGTAAACTTCCAACTTTAACTGTATATATAATGAAATTATTACTTTTTTGCTTGTTTTTGTATGTTATTTTGGCATTAATACGTCACATATTAGTTTGCAAAGAATGTAAAAAATATATGTTGAGTTAATAAAACTGCATACAAAAATATTTGCTTTCTTGAGTTAGGCAAGTCCAAAATGCAAGTGTTTTAGCCTACCTCAGTGCATTCTGTGGTGGAGGGGCAGCCAACAGAATATGCAGAGCGTATAGGTTGGAAATATTCTCTAGTTGCGCCGTGATTTGCTGATTGTTCTGTCACTCATGGGGACACTACATACTGCAACATCTTGAAAGTTCAAGCCCCCTTCTGTGCAGCCATAGATTTACATTAGAAGTGCCCATTCAAGAAGGCTCAAGGTCAATGGCCACAGATAAAATGATGTCAAATCATATTATATCTACCGTAGCTATGATTGGACTGATAATGTCAACATCATACTTTCAAAATTGTAACTAGCGAGCAGTCATCTTCATGAATCACTTTGACAAAAAATCATAGTGGCTATATGTGCCAAGCTTATAGAGAAATACCCCAAGAGACATGCAGCTGTAATTGCTGCAAAAGTTGTCTCTACAAAGTATTGACTTTTGGAGGGTGAATAGTTATGCACGCTCAAGTTTTCTGTTTTTTGTTCTTGTTTCTTGTTTGTTTCACCACAATTTGTTTTATTTTGCATCTTCAAAGTGGTATGCATGTTGTGTAAATCAAATGAGACAAAATCAAAAACCCCCCAAAATCAATTTAAAATCCAGGTTGTAAGGCAACAAAATAGGAAAAATGCTGAGGGGGGGGAATACTTTCGCAAGCTACTGTACATGGGCCGAGAAATACGAGCATTGACATTAGACCAGTGGAAATCAGTCCTTTGGTCTGATGAGTCCAAATTAGAGATTTTTGTTTCTAACCGCTGTGTCTATGTGAGACGCAGAGTAGGTGAACTGTTTTTTGCCCTATGTGTGGTTCCCACCGTGAAGCATGGAGGAGGAAGTGTAATGGTATGGGGCTGACGACTCTGTCTGTGATTTAATTACATTTCAAGCCACACTTAACCAGCATGGCTACCACAGCATTCTGCAGCAATACTCCATCCGTTCTGGTTTGCACTTAGTGGGACTATCCTTTGCTTTTCAACAGGACAATGACCCAACAAAACTCCAGGCTGTTCAAGGGCTATTTGACCCACGAAGGACAGCAATGTAGTGCCTCATCAGATGACCTGGCCTCCACAATCAACTGACCTCAACCCAATTGAGATGTTTAGGATGAGATGCACCGCAGAGTGAAGGAAAAGAAGCCAACAAGTGCTCAGCATATGTGGTAACTCTTTCAAGACTGTTGAAAAAGCATTCCAGGTGAAGCTGGTTGAGAGAATGCCAAGTGTTGTTTACAGACCGATTATTTAACTTGTAATTCACAGTATCATAATTCCAGTGGGTCAGAATTCTATATATACTAAGTTGACTGTGCCTTTAAACAGCTTGGAAAATTCCAGAAAACCATGTCATGGCTTTAAAAGCTTCTGATAGTCAATTGGAGGTGTACCTGTGGAGGTATTTCAAGGCCTACCTTTTAACTCAGTGCCTCTTTGCTTGGCATCATGGGAAAATGTTAAGAAATCAGCCAAGACCTCAGAAAATTAATTGTTGACCTCCACAAGCCTGGTTCATCCTTGGGAGCAATTTCCAAATGCCTGAAGGTACCACGTTCATCTGTACAAACAATAATACGCAAGTATAAACACCATGGGACCATGCAGCCGTCATACCGCTCAGGAAGGAGACGCCTTCAGTCTCCTAGAGATGAACGTACTTTGGTGCGAAAAGTGCAAATCAATCCCAGAACAACATCAAAGGACCTTGTGAAGATGCTGGAGGAAACAGGTACAAAATGATCTATATCCACAGTAAAACGAGTCCTATATCAACATAACCCGAATGGCCGCTCAGCAAGGAAGAAAACACTAATTCAAAACCACCATAAAAAAGCCAGACTACGGTTTGCAACTGCACTTGGGGACAAAGACCGTACTTTTTGGAGAATTGTCCTCTGGTCTGATGAAACAAAAGTAGAACTGTTTGGCCATAATGACCATCGTTATGTTTGGAGGGAGAAGGGGAGGCTTGCAAGCCGAGAACAACATCCCAACTGTGAAGCACGGGGGTGGCAGCATCATATTTTGGGGGTGCTTTGCTGCAGGAGGGACTGGTGCACTTCACAAAATAGATGGCATCATGAGGCAGGAAAAGTATGTGGAAATATTGAAGCAACAAGACATCAGTAAGGAAGTTAAGGCTTGGTCGCAAATGGGTCTTCCAAATACACAATGATCCCAGGCATACTTCCAAAGTTGTGGCAAAATGGCTTAATTAAGGACAACAAAGTCAAGGTATTGGAGTGGCCATCACAAAGTCCTGACATCAATCCTAATTAAAATGTGTGGGCAGAACTGAAAAAGTGTTTGCGAGCAAGGAGGCCTACATACCTAATTCAGTTACACCAACTCTGTCAGGAGGAATGGGCAAAAATTCACCCAACATATTGTGGGAAGCTTGTGGGAGACTACCTGAAACATTTGACCCAAGTTAAACAATTTAAAGGAAATGCTACCAAATTCGAATTGAGTGTATGTAAACTTCTGAACCACTGGGAATGTGATGAAAAAATAAAAGCTGAAATAAATAATTCTCATTCTTAAAATAATGTAGTGGTCCTAACTGTTCTAAGACAGGGAATAGATGTTTTACTAGGATTAAATGTCAGTAATTTTGAAAAACTGAATTTAATTGTATTTTGCTAAGGTGTATGTAAACTTCCAACTTTAACTGTATATATAATGAAATTATTACTTTTTTGCTTGTTTTTGTATGTTATTTTGGCATTAATACGTCACATATCAGTTTGCAAAGAATGTAAAAAATATATGTTGAGTTAATAAAACTGCATACAAAAATATTTGCTTTCTTGAGTTAGGCAAGTCCAAAATGCAAGTGTTTTAGCCTACCTCAGTGCATTCTGTGGTGGAGGGGCAGCCAACAGAATATGCAGAGCGTATAGGTTGGAAATATTCTCTAGTTGTGCCGTGATATGCTCATTGTTCTGTCACTCATGGGGACACTACATACTGCAACATCTTGAAAGTTCAAGCCCCCTTCGGTGCAGCCATAGATTTACATTAGAAGTGCCCATTCAAGAAGGCTCAAGGTCAATGGCCACAGATAAAATGATGTCAAATCATATTATATCTACCGTAGCTATGATTGGACTGATAATGTCAACATCATACTTTCAAAATTGTAACTAGCGAGCAGTCATCTTCATGAATCACTTTGACAATCTCCTGGCAAATCCTTTTCAATCCTTGTCATATGAAGAGAAATTATAGATAAAACGTATCAGTGATCAATCGCCATTGAACATAAACATTACACAACAAGTTGGAAATCGCAAATTCAACAATGAGTGATTTGGAAGAAATCAGTGGCTCACTGCAAGCGTTGCAAAGCAATCCCTATTTTGTGTGGTCCATATCTGGGTTGAAGGGTCCCTTTTCCAAGCTTAAAAGGATAAACATTCACACACAACACCATGGGCCAGAAAAGGTTGAATACAATGGCCATGATGTCAAGCTAGCATGACTTCTGCCGCATTCAAAACAACTGGAAACTCAGAACTACGAAATGTTAGACTTCAGTGAGTTCAAGACACCTGGGAACTCGTGAAAAAAACGAGCTCTGACTGGGAAAATACATTTTGAACTGTCATCCAACTCGAAATTCCAAGTCGGGAACTCTGCCCTCTTTCTACAGCTCCGACCTGACGTCATGATACAACCTAGTTTTTTTCCAAGTTCCCAGTTGTCTTGAAAACATCATAAATCCAGAGAATGCCAGACCTTGATGACAAAGTTTCATGACAACATTTGCACACAAGAAGGACTGCTGTGCCACCTTCCTGTTCAAGTGAGCACAGCACAACTGTGAGTCCAAAAATGTATTGCATGCTGCTGCATAATTGATCCAATATGCCAGGGAGATATGTATACTGTAGCTAAGAAAGTAATACCAAGTGTATGTTGTGTACTAAGCTGTTAGTACCCTAATAATACCCTCACCCTAATAGTACCCTCACCCTAATAATTTGGTCCATTTTCCCCTCATAAATTAGCCTACTGTTCTGACCAGGTGGCACACGTGTAGCCTATATTGTAAGAGCTTTCATTGTCTGCTTATATGCGTCCTTTATTTATCCTAAGGTTCTGACTTAGTGTACAGGGAGAATACTGTAAGAACAGTCCAGGTTCTGAATTCTGTGGCTGTACATTTCAAAAGTGCTGCACAAATAGTCATGACTACGTCCATCTTACCTTGCTCATTAATGTCTTAATCTAAATTACGGATTGCCTCTTATCCACACGTCATTTCCTTATGCCATAGTTTCTACATCTCAATTGTCAGTAGAAACCACATTGGTTTAAGCAAGTCAACTATATCAGCTGAATTAACTGTTTTCACTGTCAGACAAGTATGCTCCGCTGATAGCCATGTGTAGCGGTGGTAAGGATTCACTCCATGGTGCTGAAAAGAAAGCTCTACTGTTGGAACAGATTTATGTAGGCTCTAAAAGTTTGTGGGTACCGTTTGTCACCAATATAGTGCAATACATCCACAGTATTGTTTAGTGTTGTGTTGTGTAGTGGCTTTGCTGGCATGCACCTAAAAACATTTTTTTGAGTTTGCCCTACCAAGATTTTCATGCTAAAATATCTACTGCACAGAACCAACACATTACTGTAGAAACACTGCAAGGTTACTCTGTCAAGGGATCTTCACCAAAAATCATCCTCAGTAGCTTGGTTTCCATCCAATTGGCAAAATATTTTCATGCAAATATTGTACAATCTGCATAAATAAAATATGCAAATGTTTTCACCAGTGGTGTTTTTCAAACCGAATGGGCTTATTGTGGATAAAAATCAGTGTGTGATGACCTAGTGCATGCAAAATGTACTTTTACGCTTAAGCGTTCATGTACCAAATAAAAATGTAAAGTTCAATATGTTTCCATCACATTTTCAACTCTACAGATAGCAAATGTGTCTACTCTGTTCTCGGCACGTGCACTCTAGCCAACACAGTGCAGGTAGGTTGTGTGGGCCAGTCTACATTTATTTACTACACTTATTTTGAACAAGAATATTTTTAATTGTCAAACGGCAGTCAAGCATCGATCATCATGTCACCAGAATAAGACCCTAGATGTGAATTTGGAAAGCAGCATCAAGCCCATCACAGCGCACTTTCACCACCCTGTGAAGTTGATCACAACTTATTTATTCTGTAGCCTAATAACTTGCAAGGTTGCCAGAGTCGTAGTGGGAGAACCACACACCATATCCTTGAATGACTCCAAGTTTACGTCGATATGATGGTTAGTAGATTTAGATTTTATTCTGTATATGAAACCTTAGGCGAAAAAGACACGCATAGGCATACGCAAGCTAGCACATGCACTCTACCCACACATACATTGCAATATTTTTGTATGGTGGTATTATACATGTTGTATTGTAGATAGGTAGTGGTGTAATAATGTTATAGCTGCTGCCTCCCTAGCAAATACAAATAAAAAATATCAATATCTGCGCATAAAGGCTTTCCAGCACCATTAATTTCCTTGACACAAAAATATCCAATCATGTTAAGTGAACAAATGATCTGTCTGCATTTTTTTAATTTTACCAAAACTTCCTGTTTCCATCACTTGTGTCGTGATTTTAAAAAAATACAGTATAACTACTTTATACTCGCATAAAAACTGTGGATGGGAACATGGTTAGTATCCCCAGATAAATATCATAAATTAGATTATTATTTAAATAAAAATAATATATTTACTATTTTCTCTCTTCCCAGAAGTGCTGTGCTGTGTAATATAGAGCTCTGTCCCCTTTCCTTCCCCCTATGAAGGACTAAATGGTAATCCTGGTCTTCAGACTAATGATAATTTTATGGCTTCAGTGGGGCTCTGCTCAGAGCCTGCTGTCTTCCTTCCCTTAGCCAGGGCTTAAAAAGTGAGCAGGCAGCATTGTTATGAAGACACACACATGCACATGCACACACACGCATGCACGCAAAAACGCACCCACCCACGCACGCACACACACACACACACACACAAATACATAGCTTGCTGCCTCAGCAATCCCCTACAAGCTCCACAACCTTTACCTTCAAACCAGCAGCCGCAAATAAATACATCATAAAGCAGCTTGGGGTTTTAGCTCTCTCTCACACTTCGGATCACCACGCTACCACAGACATGCAAAGAGATCTGATAGACGCACAGACAGCAAAACTATAACTCCTGTTTCAAAGCGCCCAGAGAAGCTGCAGCAGGTATACTGAGTTCTGAGACTGTTGTTGTCCTTGCCACATCTGATTAAAAGTTTGAAGATATTTAAGGCTCCTAGACAAATTCATGGAATTCTGAATTTTAGTAGAAACATAAACAAAAAAAGTAAACAAAAACCCAGTAAAGAACAAATACAAAAAACCTAAGGACATTTGCCACAAACTCATCTCCCTCCTCAATGGGGGTAAATGGCACATTACTAAGTTAGAATTAAGTGGTACAAAAGGCCTTTGTCCACCACACAACGAGCAGACTAAGCAGACTGGTGCTTCATAAATTGGCTGGATGAAGTGGTTGGGGGAGGAACAGAGATTAATTATAGAAGGCGCTGTGGAGGCAGAAGATGGCGAAGCGTTCTGCTTTATCTTTATAATGTTGACACCCTGAACAGTGCATAGGGGGACTCGAGAATCAAGACAATGGATGCATCCCAAATGGCATCCTATCCCTTATATTTTGCATTACTTTGACCAGATCCTACATGGCCAATGTTCCCTCTAAACTGCACGCGGGCGCACAGCTCCCCCGAGACTACAGCCCAGAAGAAATATCAGCCCATGTGGGTAAAGTGGGAGGGATTGCTTCTTACAAGAGCACAAAACATTTCTATTAATCTGAAAAGCTAGTCAGGCAAAGAGCTATTTTTTTATGTCTGAAAGGGGCAGTTTAGTATTTTGAGTCAGGCTTGAATAAGCTAAGTAGCCAATAGGCAGAGGGCAGCATAATTAGTTTGATTCTTTGTAATAATAATGGGAATAATAATGAATTTTATTTTGTAAAGCAGTTTCTTGCATCTAACATTACAACATGTTCAGTCACCTCCTTGTCTGAAAGACAAGTGGATAAATAGGTGAATGTCAGGCCCTGCATGTTTATTTCAAAAGTCTCATGGAATGTAGGCCTACATTGAGCACCACACATTGGCTGCTACTGTAGGCTGAATGATAGAACCACTATTTTCATGTTAAAATGTTATGGGATGCATTTTGTCACTTTGGTAGGCCTACATTATTATCAAATAGCCACAGTAGCCTACTTATATACTGTAGCGAATAGGGTGGCCTTTGAGACACAGACCTACCAAGTATACCCACTGATCTTAGATCATTTTTGTACAGGTGTTTTGTACATGTGTTCAAGTGCTTCATATTGAACCCAGGCCCTGATACTGATGACCAATCTATATTCAGTACAGGCATTAAACGGGGCATTTTAGTGACATCTTCACGATTAATAAAGATGCCCTAATTCATAATGATAAATGCATGAGCACTATTTCACAATATCTGTCTCTCTCTCATATGCTACTGGACATTTTCTAAGATTCTTATCACTCACTAGAAGACATTAATTAAGATTTATTAACGTCATTTCCGGTCACAACTTGCAGGCTCGTTTTCGAGTTGCTGTGCGTTTTGTTGCCAACCTATTTTGCTACCTGACAACTTTACGGTTTTCACTTTTTAATTACCGTTCATATATTTATTTATTTATTCCTCAACTTTTTCACTCCGGACGCTTTATCTGGACACGATTCGTCAGGACTTCCAACAGCCGAAGCTAAGTAGTAACATTAACATGATGCCTTCTAATTGCAGTCGCTGTACTCGCCTTACGGCGAGGATAGCTGTGCTACAAGCCCAGCTTCAGACGCAATCGTTAGGTAAGGGTAATTTCAGTGTAGGAAAGGATGAAACAGCGTCTGTGCCACCAGTAAGTACAGATATAGTAGTAGTATAAATCCCCTGGCACAGTCCCCGCAGCCGGACAACTTTCTCACGGTTTCTGGAAGGAAATGCTGTAGGAACGCTCAACTGGTGTCGCTCATTCAGCCGACAGAAACGTTCAACCGGTTTTCCCCATTAAACTGTTTTCTGCCCCTCCCAAAAGATAGAATTTGTAGATAATTGGCCCTCTTTCTGGGACTCACCCACAAACAGGACCAAGCCTGACCTGCTGAGGAGTGACGGACTCCATCCTAGCTGGAGGGGTGCTCTCATCTTATCAACCAACATAGACAGGGCTCTAACTCCTCTAGCTCCACAATGAAATAGGGTGCCAGCCTGCCAGCATAGTGGAGTCTGCCACTAGCACAGTCAGTGTAGTCAGCTCAGCTATCACCATTGAGACCGTGTCTGTGCCTCGACCTAGGTTTGGCAAAACTAAACATGGCGGTGTTCGCCTTAGCAATCTCACTAGGATAAAGACCACCTCCATTCCTGTCATTACTGAAAGAGATCATGATACCTCACATCTCAAAATAGGGCTACTTAATCCCTTACTTCAAAGGCAATTATATTCAATGAACTAATCACTGATCGTAATCTTGATGTGATTGGCCTGACTGAAACATGGCTTAAGCCTGATGAATTTACTGTTTTAAATGAGGCCTCACCTCCTGGCTACACTAGTGACCATATCCCCCGTGCATCCCACAATTCGGAGGTGTTGCTAACATTTACGATAGCAAATTTCAATTTACAAAAAAAAAATGACGTTTTCGTCTTTTGAGCTTCTAGTCATGAAATCTATGCAGCCTACTCAATCACTTTTTATAGCTACTGTTTACAGGCCTCCTGGGCCATATACAGCGTTTCTCACTGAGTTCCCTGAATTCCTATCGGACCTTGTAGTCATAGCAGATAATATTCTAATCTTTGGTGACTTTAATATTCACATGGAAAAGTCCACAGACCCACTCCAAAAGGCTGCATTCCCCAAGAGAGGATGACTTTCACTTTAGCAGTGATAAATTCATGAACTTCTTTGAGGAAAAGATGATGATTATTAGAAAGCAAATTACGGACTCCTCTTTAAATCTGCGTATTCCTCCAAACCTCAGTTGTCCTGAGTCTGCACAACTCTGCCAGGACCTCAAGTCCTGAGAGACGCTCAAGTGTTTTAGTACTATATCTCTTGACACAATGATGAAAATAATCATTGCCTCCAAACCTTCAAGCTGCATACTGGACCCTATTCCAACTAAACTACTGAAAGAGGTGCTTCCTGTGCTTGGCCCTCCTATGTTGAACATAACAAACGGCTCTCTATCCACCGGATGTGTACCAAACTCACTAAAAGTGGCAGTAATAAAGCCTCTCTTAAAAAAGCCAAACCTTGACCCAGAAAATATAAAAAACTATCTGCCTGTATCGAATCTTCCATTCCTCTCAAATATTTTAGAGAAGGCTGTTGCGCAGCAACTCACTGCCTTCCTGAAGACAAACAATGTATACGAAATGCTTCAGTATGGTTTAGACCCCATCATAGCATTGAGACGGCACTTGTGAAGGTGGTAAATGACATTTTAATGGCATCGGACCGAGGCTCTGCATCTGTCCTCGTGCTCCTGACCTTAGTGCTGCTTTTGATACCATCGATCACCACATTCTTTTGGAGAGATTGGAAACCCAAATTGGTCTACACGGACATGTTCTGGCCTGGTTTATTTCTTATCTGTCGGAAAAATATCAGTTTGTCTCTGTGAATGGTTTGTCCTCTGACAAATCAACTGTAAATTTCAGTGTTCCTCAAGGTTCCGTTTTAGGACCACTATTGTTTTCACTATATATTTTACCTCTTGGGGATGTTATTCGAAAACATAATGTTAACTTTCACTGGTATGAGGATGACACACAGCTGTACATTTCAATGAAACATGGTGAAGCCCCAAAATTGCCCTCGCTAGAAGCATGTGTTTCAGACATAAGGAAGTGGATGGCTGCAAACTTTCTACTATCAAACTCGGACAAAACAGAGATGCTTGTTCTAGGTCTCAAGAAACAAAGAGATCTTCTGTTGAATCTGACAATTAATCTTAATGGTTGTACAGTCGTCTCAAATAAAACTGTGAAGGACCTCGGCGTTACTCTGGACCCTGATCTCTCTTTTGAGGAACATATCAAGACCATTTCGAGGACAGCTTTTTTCCATCTACGTAACATTGCAAAAATCAGAAACTTTCTGTCCAAAAATGACGCAGAAAAATTAATCAATGCTTTTGTCACTTCTAGGTTAGACAACTGCAATGCTCTACTTTCAGGCTACCCAGATAATGCACTAAATAAACTTCAGTTAGTGCTCAATACGGCTGCTAGAATCCTGACTAGAACCAAAACATTTTATCATATTACTCCAGTGCTAGCCTCTCTACACTGGCTTCCTGTCAAAGCAAGGGCTGATTTCAAGGTTTTACTGCTAACCTACAAAACATTACATGGGCTTGCTCCTACCCATCTCTCTGATTTGGTCCGGCTGGTGTGTTTACGGACATATTCAATCAATCCTTATCCCAGTCTACTGTTCCCACCTGCTTCAAGAGGGCCACCATTGTCCCTGTTCCCAAGAAAGCTAAGGTAACTGAGCTAAACGACTACCGCCCCATAGCACTCACTTCCGTCATCATGAAGTGCTTTGAGAGACTAGTCAAGGGCCATATCACCTCCACCCTACCTGACACCCTAGACCCACTCCAATTTGCTTACCGCCCAAATAGGTCCACAGACGATGCAATCTCAACCACACTGCACACTGCCCTAACCCACCTGGACAAGAGGAATACCTATGTGAGAATGCTGTTCATCGACTACAGCTCGGCATTCAACACCATAGTACACTCCAAGCTCGTCATCAAGCTCGAGACCCTGGGTCTCGACCCCGCCCTGTGCAACTGGGTACTGGACTTCCTGACGGGCCGCCCCCAGGTGGTGAGGGTAGGTAACAACATCTGCACCACGCTGATCCTCAACACTGGGGCCCCACAAGGGTGCGTTCTGAGCCCTCTCCTGTACTCCCTGTTCACCCACGACTGCGTGGCCATGCACCCCTCCAACTCAATCATCAAGTTTGCGGATGACACTACAGTGGTTGGCTTGATTACCAACAATGACGAGATGGCCTACAGGGAGGAAGTGAGGGCCCTCGGAGAGTGGTGTCAGGAAAATAACCTCACACTCAACGTCAACAAAACAAAGGAGATGATTGTGGACTTCAGGAAACAGCAGAGGGAGCACCCCCCTATCCACATCGATGGGACAGTAGTGGAGTGGGTAGTAAGTTTTAAGTTCCTTGGCGTACAAATCACGGTCAAACTGAATTGGTCCACCCACACAGACAGCGTCGTGAAGAAGGCGCAGCAGCGCCTCTTCAACCTCAGGAGGCTGAAGAAATTCGGCTTGTCACCAAAAGCACTCAAAATTCCACAGATGCACATTCAAGAGCATCCTGGCGGGCTGTATCACCGCCTGGTACGGCAACTGCTCCGCCCACAACCGTAAGGCTCTCCAGAGGGTAGTGAGGTCTGCACAACGCATCACCGGGAGCAAACTACCTGCCCTCCAGGACACCTACACCGCCCGATGTCACAAGAAGGCCATAAAGATCATCAAGGACAACAACCACCTGAGCCACTGCCTGTTCACCCCGCTATCATCCAGAAGGCGAGGTCAATACAGGTGCATCAAAGCAGGGACCGAGAGTCTGAAAAACAGCTACTAATCTCAAGGCCATCAGACTGTTAAACAGCCACCACTAACATTGAGTGGTTGCTGCTAACACACTGACTCAACTCCAGCCACTTTAATAATGGGAATTGATGGAAATTGATGTGAAATATATCACTAGCCACTTTAAACAATGCTACTTAATATAATGTTTACATACTCTACCTGTACTTGTCAAGATCCTCGTAAGAAGCGAATCAAAGCGCAGCATGGTGTGAATGCATCATTTAATAGATGATGAAAAACACGAAATAAACTGTACAAAAACAATAAATAAATAAATAAAACAATAAACAAATAACGACCGTGAAGCTATCATAAGGACTGTGCTGACACAAGCAACTAACATAGACAATCACCCACAAACAAACAGTGAAACCCAGGCTACCTAAGTATGATTCTCAATCAGAGACAACTAATGACCACCGGCCTCTGATTGAGAACCATACTAGGCCGAAACATAAAAATCCCGAAATCATAGAAAATCAAACAGACTGCCCACCCCAAATCACGCCCTGACCATACTAAATAATGACAAAACAACAGAAATAAAGGTCAGAACGTGACAGTACCCGCCCCCCCCTGAAGGTGTGGACTCCGGCCGCAAAACCTTAATCTATAGGGGACGGTCTGGGTGGGCGTCTGTACGCGGTGGCGGCTCTGGCGCAGGACGTGGACCCCACTTCATCACAGTCTTTCTCCGCCTCATTGTCCGCCTCCGTGGCCTCCTAAACACGGAGTCCCTGCTATAAATGGCCCCACTGGACTGAGGGGCAGCTCGGGACTGAGGGGCAGCTCACACGGCGCTGGGCAGACGGCCAGCTCAGGCGGCGCTGGGCAGACGGCCAGCTCAGGCGGCGCTGGGCAGACAGCCAGCTCAGGCGGCGGCGTGGGCAGACGGCCAGCTCAGGCGGAGCTGGGCAGACTGGAGACTCTGACAATGCTGGAGAGGAGGAAGGCTCCGGCAGCGCTGGACTGAGGGGCTCTGGCACCTCTGGACTGAGGGGCTCTGGTGCCTCTCGACTGAGGGGCTCTGGTGCCTCTGGACTGAGGGGCTCTGGAGCCTCTGGACTGAGGGGCTCTGGAGCCTCTGGACTGAGGGGGCGGAAGCTCTGGTAGCGCCGGACAGGCGGAGCACCTGTATTGATGGGACGGAGAGACAGCCTGGTGCAGGGGGCTGCCACCGGAGGGCTGGTGTGTGGAGGTGGTACTGGATAGACCGGACCATGCAGGCACCGAGCCTGCCCAACCTTACCTGGTTGAATGCTCCCGGTCGCCCTGCCAGTGCGGCGAGGTGGAATAGCCCGCACTGGGCTGTGCTGGCGAACCGGGGACACCATGCGTAAGGCTGGTGCCATGTATGCCGGCCCAAGGAGACTCGAGACCAGATGCGTAGAGCTGGCTTCATGGCACCTGGCTCGATGCACACTCTAGTCCGGACGATACGAGGAGCTGGTATGTACCGCACCGGGCTATGCACCCGCACTGGGGACACCGTGCACTCCACCGCATAACACGGTGCCTTCCCGGTCTCTCTCGCCCTCCGGTAAGCACAGGAAGTTGGCGCAGGTCTCCGACCTGGCTTCGCCATACTTCCTGTGTGCCCCCCAATACATTTTTGGGGCTCCCTCTCGGGCTCCCTTGCCAGCCGTGTTCCCTCGTATCGCTGGTTCCTCTCTCCGGCTGCCTCTGCTCTCCTAGCTGCCTCCACCTGTTCCTATGGGAGGCGATCCTTTCCCGCCAGGATCTCCTCTCGTGTGTAGCAACACTTGCAGGCCAAAACGTCCTCCCATGTCCAGTCCTCCTTGTGCTGCTCCTGCTGCCACTGCCTGTCACCACGCCGCTTGGTCCTGTTGTGGTGGGTGAATCTGTCACGATGGTCGTAAGAAGCGGACCAAAACGCAGGGTGGTGTGAATGCATCATTTAATAGATGATGAAAAACACGAAATAAACTGTACAAAAACAATAAACAAATAACGACCGTGATGCTATCATAAGGACTGTGCTGACACAAGCAACTAACATAGACAATCACCCACAAACAAACAGTGAAACACAGGCTACCTAAGTATGATTTTCAATTACATTTACATTTACATTTAAGTCATTTAGCAGACGTTCTTATCCAGAGCGACTTACAAATTGGTGCATTCACCTTATGACATCCAGTGGAACAGCCACTTTACAATAGTGCATCTAAATCTTTTAAGGGGGGGGTGAGAAGGATTACTTTATCCTATCCTAGTTATTCCTTAAAGAGGTGGGGTTTCAGGTGTCTCCGGAAGGTGGTGATTGACTCCGCTGTCCTGGCGTCATGAGGGAGTTTGTTCCACCATTGGGGGCCAGAGCAGCGAACAGTTTTGACTGGGCTGAGCAGGAACTGTACTTCCTCAGTGGTAGGGAGGCGAGCAGGCCAGAGGTGGATGAACGCAGTGCCCTTGTTTGGGTGTAGGGCCTGATCAGAGCCTGGAGGTACTGAGGTGCCGTTCCCCTCACAGCTCCGTAGGCAAGCACCATGGTCTTGTAGCGGATGCGAGCTTCAACTGGAAGCCAGTGGAGAGAGCGGAGGAGCGGGGTGACGTGAGAGAACTTGGGAAGGTTGAACACCAGACGGGCTGCGGCGTTCTGGATGAGTTGTAGGGGTTTAATGGCACAGGCAGGGAGCCCAGCCAACAGCGAGTTGCAGTAATCCAGACGGGAGATGACAAGTGCCTGGATTAGGACCTGCGCCGCTTCCTGTGTGAGGCAGGGTCGTACTCTGCGGATGTTGTAGAGCATCAACCTACAGGAACGGGCCACCTCCTTGATGTTAGTTGAGAACGACAGGGTGTTATCCAGGATCACGCCAAGGTTCTTAGCGCTCTGGGAGGAGGACACAATGGAGTTGTCAACCGTGATGGCGAGATCATGGAACGGGCAGTCCTTCCCCGGGAGGAAGAGCAGCTCCGTCTTGCCGAGGTTCAGCTTGAGGTGGTGATCCGTCATCCACACTGATATGTCTGCCAGACATGCAGAGATGCGATTCGCCACCTGGTCATCAGAAGGGGGAAAGGAGAAGATTAATTGTGTGTCGTCTGCATAGCAATGATAGGAGAGACCATGTGAGGTTATGACAGAGCCAAGTGACTTGGTGTATAGCGAGAATAGGAGAGGGCCTAGAACAGAGCCCTGGGGGACACCAGTGGTGAGAGCGCGTTCAATCAGAGACAACTAATGAACCCTGCCTCTGATTGAGAACCATACTAGGCCGAAATCCCAAAAACATAGAAAAAAAAACATAGACTGCCCACCCCAACTCACGCCCTGACCATACTAATTAATGACAAAAACAACAGAAATAAAGGTCAGAACGTGACAGTACTATATATCATCTATATCATCAGTATATCATCTACTGCATCTTATATGTAATACATGTATCACTAGCCACTTTAAACTAAGCCACTTTGTTTACATACCCTACATTACTCATCTCATATGTATATACTGTACTCGATACCATCTACTGAATCTTGCCTATGCCTTTCTGTATCATTACTCATTCATATATCTTTATGTACTTAATTATCCCTGTACACTTGTGTGTATAAGGTAGTAGTTTTGGAATTGTTAGGTTAGATTACTCGTTGGTTATATTGTCGGAACTAGAAGCACAAGCATTTCGCTACACTCGCATTAACATCTGCTAACCCTGTGGATGTGACAAATACATTTGATTTGATTTGACTTGTTGAATACCAAGTCCCTCTATTTATCGGCTCCTATGCAGCGGCTTTGTTTGAGAGATAGTTGAGGAGATGCTTAGCTGAGCGACAGAGACCACCTGTTCCCATCCATTGACTTTAATTGAATAATAATGCAATCAGGATCCATTTAGGCAGCGCAATAATGTCTGTGTCTTGTATACAGTTCACAGTGGTCACAGAATGAGAACTCATTATTGAAATGGTGGCGGTGGTGCATCTGCGAGGGAGTGAGTGTGCATGTGTGTGTGTGCACAGTTGCATGTGTGTAGCTGTCCTCTCTGTCCTCATATCTCTCCCCTATCCAAGTCCCTCTTTCCCCTGCAGCTGCAAAGACAGTAGCTGCTGTGCTAGCATCGCCATGACAGCAGACGCTCCGAGTGTTCCGTCTGGGTCGGACGTCTGATCCTACCCTGTTTGTCTAGACGGTAATGAGACAGCCCTCTGAGACTAATGCCTGATGTCCTGGAGGAAGAGCTGAGAAGGCCATTAAGATAATCTGACTAGCCAGCCTGTTGTTCTGCCGCATTATCTTGTTTGGATGTAATTGAAGGATCTGATAGCCATTAGCAGACATCTGATGAAGGAACAGAATTTTGTACGGAAACAGAGCCATATTCATTTGAAATATATGGCTTGGGTTGGGGTCATACATAATATACTGAAGAATATGGTAACAATGGCCATCTCTGAAAAATATAATCACTATTTGAGCAAGTAGTCCTGACAAAAATATAACAGGACAAAAGTCTGTTTAAAAATGTTTTTAAGAGCATTTTTCCAATATCAATACCATTGATGTCTATAGTAATTTAATAAACACTTTTAATATCAATATGATCAATATGTCTTCTTCATTTAAGCCATAGCTCACACAGTATATTGTAAGTATCAGATGCTCAATTTTCAAAGTTCAAGCCTATTTATGGCTCAACAACATCCTGCCAGTTTCTCAGGGAAGCAATAGAATCAAGTATTGAGTGAGTTATCTTAATGAAATGACACAACATCAACTATCAATGACACAGTCCCACGTGATATCCCATTTAATTTCTTTCATCAGTGCTTTCACTTCTTTTCGTTCACCTCTTTTAATTTCCACTGTAGGATTGTGTCCCAGGGCAGTCCCTATTATATATATAGTATATAAACCTAAGGGGCTTGTTCGAAGTAGTGCACTATATTGGGGACAGGGTACCATTTGGGAAACAACCTGTATGTTATCCTGACCTTGGGGGTGTGCACTGTGCCAATCCATTGGCGTAGGAAGGGACCCATGTTTTAATGAGCTTTTAGTTTGATTGCATTGGCCAGTTCCTGCTTGTTGTGAATAACTAAAAACTCTGATGTATCCAGCATCTTGCTCTTGTCATCACTATTCTTCACCAATGAGGAAAAACCACCTAAGGATATATGGTAGCTAGAATTATTTATTTCCCTCTTAATAAGTCACTTTCAAGCCAGAGGACTTCTAAAGTCGGCTGTTTTCCGTGGATAGAACTCATAATATAGAACTCAGAATAAAAGGAACGTAGAGAACACTGACTGTACTGCCTCCAGTCAAGAACAAACCACTTTCATCCTTTCCTTTTCATTGTCTCCTTAGAGCTGTAAAATATCACTCACATTAGTAAGGGACAAGTGTTTCAGAAAATATAAAAGGGAGAAGAAAGATTAAAAAAAGAGGCCAAAAAACACATCAAAGTCACTCATGATGACAGCTGTGAGCAACAGAGATGGAGATTGGGTGAAAGAATGGACAGAGAGAAAGAGAGAGAGAAAGAGAGAGCGATTTCAGAGAGGCGTCAAACTGAACAAAAGGATGCAGAGGACATATCGGGATACGGGATAGACTAGCAGGAATAATGTAGTCTTTTCTTATTATGGGGAAGGGTAGCTAGGCACTAATAAGGCTAGCGGTTGCTAACAGGAGTACTTGGACCATATTCACAAAATGTGTCAGTAGGAGTACTGATCTAGGATCAATTTGGTCTTTAGATCATAATGAATATGGTTATGTGGACAAGTGGGATCTGATAATAGATCAGCACTCAGTTTTACCTTCTGTCCGTGGCACTGAAAGGCACAATGTGGATCCCCAGAGGCCTGCCAACATTGGACACCTCTACCGGCTTTAGCATGTCACTGTGGGACAATGATGGATGAGGCAAGTGGTGAGAGGGATGGAGGGAGAAAGGAAAGCATGCGTGAAATAAAAACAGACCCAGAACACAAAACAGAAAACAGAACGGGCAGCAAATATAAAACACAAAACAAGATAACATGACAGGTCTGGGAATGGAGCCTCTCTAGCAGCTAGGGACATGTTACTGCAGTCAGTCACTGTATGCGTCCCAAATGACACCCTATACCCTTTATAGTGCACTATGTTTGACCAATGCCCATAGTGCACACAAGAGAAATAGGGTGCAATTTTGGACAAAGTGCCTGTAGAGATTGGCTTTGGCTCAGCTAAGTCTCTTCCCTCATGAAGCCATCCCATTATACAGTCCGCCTGTGTACCCAGAGGTTGATTAGGGACCCAAATGGAGACTCCAATTAAGTGATTAAGATCAGGTCCTAGTGGGTTCTACAGTAAACTAGTAAAGTATCCCAAATTATTTAGAAATCTGGAGGGATGCTTTAGACCTGCGGATAAATATGTGAGGGTGTGAAAGAGTTAGATAAATAATAGGCAAATAAAGAATGGTAAATCTCATACCTGCACTGAGTATAAGAAAGTGTCTGTAGTGTACTGTAACTATGTTATAATGGCATATATTTTGAGTACAGAACATCTGATCCAATGGACACTACAATGTTATTGAGTACTACACTGAGTGTACAAAACATTAGAAACACCTTCCTGATATTGAGTTGCAAGTCTGGCTGATTTGTAGGGGTCCAGATTTTGCAGCTCAACATCAGCTATCTGGATTTGGGTGAAGGAGAATTGGAGGAGTCTTGGGTAAGTTGCTGTGGGGGGTGCAGGGCTGTTGACCGGGGTAGGGGTAGCCAGGTGGAAAGCATTGCCAGCCATAGAATAATGCTTATTGAAATCTCAATGATCACGGATTTACCAGTGGTGACAGTGTTTCCTAACCTGAGTTCATTGGGAAGCTGGGAGGAGGTGCTCTTATTCTCCATGGACTTTACATTGTCCCAGAACTTGTTGGAGTTTGTGCTACAGGATGCAAATTTCTGTTTGAAAAAGCTAGGCTTTGCTTTCCTAACTGCCTGTGTACATTGGTTCCTAACTTCCCTGAAAAGTTGCATATCGTGGGGTCTATTTGATGCTAATGCAGAACGCCACAGGATGTTTTTGTTTCGGTCAAGGGCAGTCAGGTTTGGAGTAAACCAAGGGCTGTATCTATTCCTGGTTCAAATTTTTTTTAATGGGGTATGCTTTTTTAAGAATGTGAGGATAGCACTTTTAAAGAATAACCAGGCATCCTCTACTTATGGGATGAGGTCAATATCATTCCAGGATACCCCGGAAAGGTTGATTAGAATGGCCTGCTCGCTGAAGTGTTTTAGAGAGCGTTTGACAGTGATGAGGGTTGGTTGTTTGACCGCAGACGCATTACGGACTTAGGCAATGAGGCAGTGATCGCTGAAATCCTGATCTTAGACAGCAGAGGTGTATTTGGAGGGGAGGTCGGTTAGGATGATATCTATGAGGGTGCCCGTGTTTACAGATTTGGGGTTGTACCTGGTAGGTTCATTGATAATTTGTGTGAGCTTGAGGGCATCAAGCTTAGATTGTAGGATGGCTGGGGTGTTAAACATGTTCCAGTTTATGTCACCTAACAGCACAAGCTCTTAAGATATATGGGGGGAAATCAATTCTCATATGGTGTCCAGGGCACAGCTGGGGGCAGAGTGTGGTCTATTGCAAGCGGAAACGGTGAGAGACTTGTTTCTGAAAAGGTGGATTTTTAAAAGTAGAAGCTCAAATTGTTTGGGCACAGACCTGGATACTAAGACAGAACTCTGCAGGCTATCTATGCATTAGATTGCAACTCCGCCCCCTTTGACCCTTCTATCTTGTCAGAAAATGTTATAGATGGAATGGAAATGATGGATGGAAATTTCAGGGTTTTTGGTGGTCTTCCTAAGCCAGGATTCAGGCATGGCTAGGACATCCGGGTTGGCAGGGTGTGCTTAGGCAGTGAATAAAGCAAATTTAGGGAGTAGGCTTCTAATATTAAAATGCATGAAACCAAGACTTCTACAGTTACAGAAGTCAACAAATGAGAGCGCCTGGGGAATGTGAGTGGAGCTAGGCACTGCAGGCCCTGGATTAATCACCAGAGGAACAGAGGAGGAGTAAGATAAGGGTACGGCTAAAGGCTATAAGAACTGGTTGTTTAGTACGTTCGGAACAGAGAGTGAAAAGAGCAGGTTTCTGGGCACGGTAGAATAAATTCAAGATATAATGTACAGACAAAGGTATGGTAGGATGTGAATACAGTGGAGGTAAACCTATGCTCTGAGTGACGATGAGAGAGAGATTGTCTCTTGAAACATCATTTAAACCAATTGAGGTCACCACATGTGTGGGAGGTGAAACTAAAGGGTTAACTAAGGTGTTTTGAGCAGGGCTAGAGTCTCTACTGTGAAATAAGGCAATAATTTTTAACCAAAACAGCAATGGACATGTCATATTGGCATTAGGGGGAGGCATGTGTAGCCAAATAATAATAGGGGTGCAGTGAGTAACTCGGTGGGCCAGAGACATGGCGATTCAGACAGCTAGCGGGCCGGGGCTAGCAAGCTAGCAGAAGTGTGCTGTTACGTCGGCAGACCAGTCATCATGGGATCATCAGGGCTCCGTGTGGTAAAAGGGTACAGGACAATTAGCAAAATAGGTATAGTGGCCAAAGAATTTGTCCGATGGGCCTCTTCAGCTAACAGACCGATATGCTCTAGACAGCTAGCGGGCCGCAGCTAGCAGACTAGCAGATTTGCATTCGCGGGATGTCGCGACGGAGGAGCCAGTTGAAAAAAACCCTCGGGCGAATTACGTCGGTAGTCCAGTCGTGATGGGACGGTGGGCTCCGTGTCGGCAGTAAAAGGGGTCCAGGCCAATTGGCAAAATAGGTATTGTAACGCAGCCTTTTGAGTGACTAAAACATTACCCACAATAATTTTAAAGTTTGAGAAATAATACTTTTTTTCTCTCATGTCAAACTACCACCAGGAAGTCCGAAAAGATTGACCAAGGTGTTTCTGTTGGACCTCTTTGGCTAGCCGGGAGCAAAGGCTAGCTCCAGGCTAATTTGTTCTTGCATCGGGACAGTGATGTTAGCCAGGAGTGGCACTTGGATAGCAGCTAGCTAGCTGCGATGATCCAGGTGAAAAGGTTCCGAGCTTGCGGTAGGAATACAGAGATATGGAGAAAAAAAAGTCAGATTTTCTCTGGTTTGCGTCGCGCTGTGCAGACTGGCGAGAGTTGTCCGGGCTAAAGGTATCTGATGACCGCTAGCAGTGGCTAGCTGACTACTAGCTAGTAGCTAGTTAGCTGGCTAGCTTCTGTTGGGGGTTCCGGTTCAAAGTAAAGAAAATAGCAGATCCATACCACATTGGGTGATGCGGATTGCAGGAAAGTATGTTGAAGTTGAGGCTAAGAAAAGTGTATGCAAAGAAAACATATATATTCACAGGACACGACAACGCCATCTTGGATTTTAATCTTTTGTCTTGCCCATTCACCCTCTGAATGGCACACATACACAATCCATGTCCCAATTCTCTCAATGCTTAAAAATACTTCTTTAACCTGTCTCCTCCCATTCATCTACACTGATTGAAATTGATTTAACAAGTGACATCAATAAGGGATCATAGCTTTCACCTTTTCAGTTTATGGCATGGAAAGAGTGTACAGTACATGGCAATGTTTTGTACAATCGTGGTATATACATGGTATGACTGTCATAAAAGGTGGTCCTTGGATGAGTCCATTCTCCCAGTAAAGGGGTGTGGTTGTTTGTAATACATGAAGAGAGTTGGGTGAGTCCATTCCTCTCAGGAGGATGGGGGTGTTCAGTGCACTTACTCCAGAGAAACCGTAGGGGAGCGTTCTACGCAAATAATCTGCTCTCCCCACCGGCTCTATCCTCCCGTCCCTCTCTTCATCCTTCACTCGCTAATCCTCCTCCTCCTCCTGGAGACAGAAAGAAACAGAGAGATGGAGAGAGAGAGAGAGAGAGAGAGAGAGAGAGAGAGAGAGAGAGAGAGAGAGAGAGAGAGAACAAGGTGACACATGGAACATATGTCCTACTATCTGCGTTTCTGCATCTCATCTCTTCTTTCCTCCCTTCTTTATAATCCAATTACCTGAGAAGATACAAATCTGTCATTCTGCCCCTGAGCAAGGCAGTTAACCCACTGTTCCCAGGGCGCTGAAGACGTGGACGTTGATTATGGTAGCCGCCCGCACCTCTCTGATTCAGAGGGGTTAGGTTAAATGCGGAAGACACATTTCAGTTGAATGCATTCAGTTGTACAACTGACTAAGTATCCTCCTTTCCCTAACACACACATGCCAATACCTTAATATTGATACAATCAAGCACCGATATACCCATATCCTAGCCTAAATTCGAATTTTTTTACTCATAGATCCCAGTTCCTTTGCCAATACTCCTCATCCCTATTACTTGCCTATCTCAGCCATGTTACTCACTTTCCTTAGGCCTGTATTCATCAAGTCACCAACAGTAACCTATATCCATCTTTCGCTGCATCTTTCCGTGTTATTTGCATATCTTAGTCCTGTGACCTCTGGCCTGTATACGCTAATCATTTCATAGATAAACTTGTAGAATAGTTGTAAAACACGTGCCCCAGCCCCTACTACAAAATTGTTGCCAGAAAGGATGTGAATGGGAAATAGACATCCATTCAGACCCATTACCTGTATGTATTACCTACATTACTCAAATGTAAATGGCATGTATGCATCCCTACACCCCATTGCTCATATAAACCAAGTAATTCCATCATCATACTCATATAAAACAGGTCCAGTGCCCAAACCTCAACATTCATACAAACTAGGTCCACCCCTGTACTTCAGCCCCAATATTCTTATTCATATTGACGTTACATATTTGTTAAATTATGATACTAATTCAGTTTATGAGTCTAAACATGGCAATTCCCTTGAAATTACAAAATATGACGATTTCCAGTAAAGTCACTGATGGATAATGGATAATGGTAAAATCATCTTGATCAAGTATATCCATAACCCATTTCGAAATCGAAAAATATACACTGTGTACAAAAATGTAAGGAACACCTGCTCTTTCCATGACCAGGTGAATCCAGGTGAAGGCTTTGATCTCTTATTGATGTCACTTGCTAAATTCACTTCAGTCTGTGTGGATTAAGTGGAGAAGACAGGTTAAAGAAGGATTTTTAAGCCATGAGACAATTGAGACATGGATTGTGTATGTGTGACATTGAGGGTGAATCGTCAAGAAACAATATTTAAGTGCCTTTGAAATAGGTATGGTAGTAGGTACCGGGCACACCGGTTAGTGTCAACAACTGCAACACTGCTGGGTTTTTCACACTCAACAGTTTCCCGTGTGCAGCAAGAAGGGTCCACCACCCAAAGGACATCCAGCCAACTTGACACAACTGTGGGAGGCATGGGGGGAACATTGCCCTGTGGAATGCTTTCGACACCTTGTAGAGTCTATGCCCGGACGAACTGAGGCTGCTCTGAGGGCAAAAGGGGGTGCAACTAGGAATGTTGCGGTGACCACACTTGGTGATCACCGCAACTCAAAATTCGGAAGGTGTTCCTAATGTTTGGTTTACTCGGTGTATAATATGTTTGGTTTACTCAGTGTATAATAAGTTAGAGCCACTGTATTCTCCCATTGGCTCTCTCTCTTTTACATCAGACATAGCACAGCCAAACAAGACTGGTGGCCGTAATGTATTACTCATAATCAATCAGGATGGGGGGGGGGGTGGAGGGATTGAGGGGAGCTGCCAGGTTCTTACAGTAATCTGATAAATGGAAGGGAGAATGAGACACAGGCCATTTGTTTCCTTTACTCTCTCTCTCTTCATTTAATTTACCCTTCTTCGTCTTCTCCATTCAGGGCCATTAGCTATTATACCTCTCTGTCCATCTCTCTATTTACAGACATACTTAATGTCAGACAGCTGGGGACCTTAGCGTCCACTGTGTAAAAACAGGAGGTTCTAATACTGGATTAAAGAGGAGTTATGCGTGAGTTGTCATTGAGATACATAAAATAGCAGATACCAAAAAAAATCTCAAAATTAATCCACATTTATTCACATCTGATTCATACAGTGGTGAGATTCCGATCAACAAGTTTGGAAATTCTGCTTAATTTGAGCCCAAGCCCTCTGTTATTCTAATTGATACATTTCCCGAAGGTGAAGAGAAACTGACACGGGGTCATGAAAAGTTAATCAGAATACCTACAAATTCCTGCTGCCAAGCTGCTGCTGTTTCCTCTATTATGTGGTCCTATGAAAATGAACCAATCACTCCTGTCCCCCACGCATTGCTGATTTAGTTTTATGTCATAGCAGGTCGGGATTCTATTCATATGCTTTGTATTGGAAAACCAGGGGGATACTGGCATACTGTATGTACTGTGGGGCCTCAATGGGCCTGGCAACCCGTAGAATGCTTAAGTAAATAATAGACTGAGAAGACTGATAGGGAGATATCAGGGTGGGAGATATCAATGATAGGGAGATATCAGTGTTTAGAGCTCTTTGATGCACGGAGGTGAGGACAGGTTTCTATCCAGGACTCACACCAGAGATAGGTAGAAAGAAAGAAAGAAAGAAAGAAAGAAAGAAAGAAAAGAGAGAGTGCGAGCGAGAGACAGTAAGGTAGAGATAGTAGTAGTCCAGTGTGTCACTCTCCTCTTGTCACCAAGGGCAGAAAGAGAGCCTCACGCTGGCTGCCAGCCCTGATCTATTGTCCATCTCTGTCTCGCTCGCTGTCTCATTGACAGTGCTAAGCACCTATTGACAGGAGAGGTGAGCCACTAGCTCCCTCTCTTTCTCTAGCCCCCGACCCCCTCCTCCCCTTCTCTCTCTCCATCTCATTCCCTTCAGCGCTGTTGGCCGGATGATCATTTCCTTCCTGGTCAGAGGGGAAGTGACCTCGTAGCGTTACCTGCCTGGCCGAGTCGAGAAAGGGTTTAATTTCACCTCTCGCTGCCCTTCACTTTTGGCCCGGTCTCTGTAGTGAGTGCAGAGTCAGAAATGGCGGAGCGGAGGAGCCTGACAGACTGAGAGCACATCTCTCAACACATGGGGCTGGGATGGCTGTGATGTGTGCTGGGTGAGGGCATGGGACTGGGCCAGGGCAAGGGCCAACTGCCTCTCCAACAATGATAGGAAGCACAAGGTTGGCGATTAGACAGCCAGTGCATTAGATTATTGAAGCAGATATGAAGGCTTAGCTTTCAGACAGATGGAGAGGGAGTAGAGGGAGGGACTGTAAATTGCAGAGCGCTGTTTCCTTTCACAGATCTCTTTTACAGTGGACAGGGGGAATGGCGAGGACAAGTGGAGGGCTGCTTCGTGCTCACACACAAACACATATGGACACAGACACACAGACAAACTTTCTGCTCGCTGGAGAGTTGGGCGTAAGGGCGGTCTCTGAATACTTGTCACCTTCCATCATAACTGAGGGTGTGCGTGCATGTGCGTGTGAGTATGCGTGCGTGCACCGGCTTAATGTTTGCAACACACTATCATCTCTGACAATGTCAGACACTTCATGACAATGGCTGCCAGTGAAGGAGTAGCTACAGTACAATGGAGGCCAAAGACCATAGTATATAAATACAAAGTAATGAGCCAGTGGCAAATGTGCCATAGAAAATATAAGGAAACAAGCAATTTAACACGGCCTTTCGGCACAATGTCCGTTGAAACATTTAAACAAGACATCCCTCATAGGTCCCATTTAAAAATAGTTTGCAGTAATTATACTAGGTGAAATAAAAAGTAATGCCCATAAAAAGAAACACTGGAAATGTCAAATGTAACAAATGCTTTGACATGAGAAAATAAATTAATATTATGATGATGAAATCCAGAATTTAGAGGAAGGGGGAGAGGTTGCAGGAAGGGGGAGGGAGGCTTTCCTCTCATTCACATAGGTCAAGGCCAATAATTGCATCCTCATTACATGCTTGAGCTAATGTCTTTACAGTCCAGACCGAGAGACAGAGACAAATGAGACCATACAAGACACTAGCACCATGGATGGAGTCATTATAACATGCAAGGACCTTCGCTATAGAGTGGACATTGCTTCTCCAGTCACCATAGCAAGCAAAGACAGAGATAGAGTATAGAAAAAAACAACGAGTAAAGGCGTCATTAAGCATTTCAATTGGAGTCAATTCGAATTGAAGTCAGTCAAATTCAATTCAATAACTGAAAAGGAAAAGCTATTTATTTCAAAGGTTTTAGCATTTTTACTTCTCTTCCTGAATTGTGACTTCAATTTTGAATGGACTCCAACCCTAAATTAAATACTTGACTACACTAATGAGACGTGACTCAAACAGCTGGGATCCACCCTTATACAGATCCTGTCCAAAATAATTTTTTCAACTGTCAGTTATTGTAACTGTGACTTCAGTTATTTTCAACCAGAGCGACCTAGAAAGATCACTTAAATTTCAATAATTGATACACCCTTTTAAACCTCTGGATCTGACCAGAGAGCATTCCTTTCTAACCTGTCTGTATTAGATGAGGGCAGGCTCTGACACTTGCGTCTACGTCCACTTTAGGTTTTGTTATTGACTCAGTGATTGATTTAAGCCCTCATAATTGGCTTGGCCTAAATGAATTAAAGTGCAATTTAACGATACAGCAGCCCAGGCAGAGGGATGCTATGTCATTGATAGATCTGCCTGGGCTCACATGAAATCCTGGCTGGCAGATGATGTATTCTAACGCAGATGCAATCCATTGACAGAGAGGAGAATGGGAAAAAGAAACTAACTAACTAGCCAACCCGGTCCAGTTCTCTGAATGCCAATCTTGTCTACAACACATAACAGACCCTTCCTAATCTGACAAATTCAACCAAGGTCTGCTCACATCTCTGATATAATTTGCATAACAGCATGAAGAACCTGTGTGGGGTTTAATTTGCATAAAGTAAATCCATGTCATATGCTAACCAGACTTTTATAAGCCGTTAGCGCAGTGTCTTAAAAACAAAGAGAGGAGGGCGATTTAAAGGTTGGATGTCTGTGTTGATTAAAAGGGGAGATAGCTATATAAACTTGACTAGAGATAGAACCAGAGCCCTATACAACGTATGTGGTTTGGGGACTTAGCGAGGTGACTTTGGTCAACTCTGAGTTCAACTCAGGATATCCAATACAACAAAAGTAGCTTACCTTTTAACCAGGTACATTTCTATGGCAACGAATCCTTCAGAAATAACCTGCTCCCGGGCAGGCTAAATCAGGGCTAACTCCATGTGTCCTGAATGGTCTAAAAATCGAATCAAACTTTATTTGTCACATGCGCTGAATACAACAAGTGTAGACCTTGCCGTGACATGCTTACTTACAAGCCCTTAACCAACAGTGCAGTTGAAGAAGAGCTAAGAAAAACTAAAACGAAAGTAAAATATAATAAAAAGTAACACAATAACATGATAATAACGAGGCTATTTATATACAGAGGGTACCGAGTCAGTGTGAGGGGATACAGGTTAGAGGTAATTTGTGCATGTAGGTGGGGTGAAGTGACTGTGCATAGATAATAAACAGCGAGTAGCAGCAGTGTACAAAACAAATGTGGGGGGGGGGGAGGGGGGGGTAGTCCAGTGGCCATTTGATTAATTGTTAAGAAGTCTTATGGCTTGGGGGTAGAAGCTCTTAAGGAGCCTTTTGGTCCTAGACTTTTCTTTTTCGGGTACTGCTTGCCGTGCGGTAGCAGAAAAAACAGTCTATGACTTTGGTAACTGGAGTCTCTGACAATTTTATGACCTTTCCTCTGACACCGCCTATTATCTATTATATAGGTCATGGATTGGAGAAAGCATGGCACCAGTGATGTACTGGGCTGTAAGCACTACCCTCTGTAGCACCTTAAAGGTCAGATGCCGAGCAGTTGCCATACCAGGCGGTGATGCAAATGGTAAGGATGCTCTTGATGGTGCAGCTGTATAACTTTTTGAGGATCTGGGGATCCATGCCAAATCTTTCCAGTCTCCTGAGGGGGAAAATATTTTGTCGCGCACTCTTCATGACTGTCTTGGTGTATTTGGACATGATAGTTTGGGGGTAGAAGCTGTTAAGGAGCCTTTTGGTCTAAGACTTGCCGTGCGGTAGAAGAGAAAACAGTCTATGACTTGGGTGACTGGAGTCTCTGACAAATTTTGGGGCTTTCCTCTGACACAGACTATTATACACAGTTGAAGTCGGACGTTTACATACACCTTAGCCAAATACATTTAAACTCAGTTTTTCACCATTTCTGACATTTAATCCTAATAAAAATTCCCTGTCTTAGGACAGTTAGGATCACCACTTGTTTTAAGAATGTGAAATGTCAGAATAATAGTTGAGAGAATGACTTATTTCAGCTTTTATTTATTTCATCACATTTGCAGTGGGTCAGAAGTTTAGAAATACTCAATTAGTAGTTGGTATCATTGCCTTCAAATTGTTTAACTTGGGTCAAACATTTTGGGTAGCCTTTCACAAGCTTCCCACAATAAGTTGAGTGAATTTTGGCCCATTCCTCCTGACAGAGCTGGTGTAACTGAGTCAGGCCTCCTTGATTGCACGCGCTGTTTCAGTTCTGCCCACCAATTTTCTATGGGATTGAGGCCAGGGCTTTGTGATGGCCACTCCAATACCTTGACTTTGTTGCCATTTTGCCACAACTTTGGAAGTATGCTTGGGGTCATTGTCCATTTGGAAGATCCATTTGTGACTAAGCTTCAACTACCTGACTGACTGGTGTTCTCGAGCGCAGAGCTGGCACAACCCGTTCTGGCTGGGTGCCCACTTCCACCAGGAAAATACGCTGGCAAAGAGCACACCGGCCTGTGAATGCTCACTCGAGACATCGTGCACCCGATAACACTGTGCCTGACCCGACACATGCTGCCCACGGTAAGCACGGGGAGTTGGCTCAGGTCTAACCTCCGACTCCACCAATCTCCCTTTGTGCCCCGACTGCCTCTCGTGCCTGCTTCGCTGACTTGCCTCCTCATATCGCCGCCTCTCTGCCTTAGCTGCCTCCATCTCCTCCCTCGGACGGCGATACTCCCCGGCCTACATCCAGGGTCCCTTTCCGTCCAGGATCTCCTCCAATGTCCAGGAGTCCTCTTTATTAACACACTGCTTGGTCCTTTGGTGGTGGGTAGTTCTGTCATGACCGTTGCTGGAAGAAGACCAAGGTGCAGCGTGTTGAGCGTAAATTTTCTTTTTTATTTCAAAATGTCACCAACAAAGTTAACGACCCACAACGAAAGGAGGAAAAAAGGGCTACCTAAGTATGGTTTTCAAAAAGAGACAACGATAGACAGCTGTCCCTGATTGAGAACCATACCTGGCCAAAACATAGAAACACAAAATCATAGAAAACAAAACATAGAATGCCCACCCCAAATCACACCCTGACCAAACCAAATAGAGACATAAAAAAGGCTCTCTAAGGTCAGGGCAAGGAGGCCTCCAATTTTTTAAATGGACTGGATCTTTATACTTGGACGACACGTGGATCCTGTTTCAGTAATAATGAAATCACACCTTCTTGTTGAGTGTCTGATAATCTACCATTTATATAGGAGTGGTTAAAATATGCTAATAACAGCCCTCTGAGTATATCAAAAAAAGTTTGGTATACATCCACTATGCCAGTATGCCATCCTGCTCTGGAGTTTTCCCAGACTTAAAGGCTTTAATTGCATCAAGAAGTTTCTCCTCTGTACATTTTACATTATTAATAGCAAAAACATCCATACAGTTAGCTTCGGTAAGAGGAGAATGAGGAGACTAACTAAAACATATGCTTTACTTCCTCTTTCTAAATATTGATTGGTGAATCATGGGTGACTCCATCATTTGTAACAAATTTCAGTAATTATTTTTGGTAGCATTTCCATGTTGAAGATTAAAAAACAATATGGTGCATTTTCCCCCATATTCCGTCCAGTTCGCTTTTTTTAATAATACCTTAGACTGGATCTTTCTTGAATAAGTTCCTTTCTTTTTGTTTTTCCTCTAACATACTCTGTGATACAGTTTTTATTGCTATCTATCTGTAATGCTAGTCCTTGCATTTCCTTTGTTAACATGGACTCTTTTGACCTAAATTGCGTTTGTTTTACAGATTAGTAGTGAATTGCATCGCACATTTAAACAGTGTCCCGTACAATAAGGGAATCTGCTATGCTATGTTATGTCGGACAAAGTCAGTTATGAATTCTTCTGTCCTAGTTAAAAACAAGTTTTCATCCAGTAGGCTTTGATCAAAGTTCCAACATCCTCGCCCACATGGAAATTATGTAAGAGTAATATATATGCCAATTATGTGACGGTCTGACCGCAATCTGTCCCCTTTAACACTTTTTTTTTTTAACCTTTGGTGCCAGAGAGAATGCCATAAGAAAGTAAATCAAGACGACTAGCTTGATTGAGCCTCCGCCATGTATATCTCACTAGGTTAGGGAATGTAAACCTCCATATATCCAATAATTCCAGTATATCCATGACATTCATGAAGTGCATGAGTGTGATAGTTTGTAGTGTTATTTAATTTACAGCCCATAGAGGTATATAAAATGTATTATAATCTCCCACCATAATATTAGAGTCTTGTGTTGCTCAATTATTCTATATATTTTCAAAGAAGCGTGGATCATCATTATTTGGACCACTTAGGTTAATACGCCATATCTGTTTAAGGTCCAATAACGTATTTAAATCATCCATCTACCTTGAGGATCTGTTTAGGGGTGGGTTTGGTCGGCAGGGATTTTCTTCATCTAGAACTAGCGACTCCTGTGGCGGGCTGGGCGCAAGTGCATGCTGACACGGTCGCCAGGTGTACGGTGTTTCCTCCAACATATTGGTGCAGCTGGCTTTCTGGTTAAGCAGCAATTGTGTCTAGAAGCAGTGCGGCTTGGCTGGGTTGTGTTTCAGAGGATGCAAGGTTCTCGACCTTCGCCTCTCTCGAGTCCGTACGGGAGTTGCAGCGATGGGACAAGACTGTAAACTACCAATTTGGATACGACGAAATTGGGGTGAAAACGGGGTAAAAAAAAAGAAGAAAATAAAAATCATAATTACGATTTGTCTGCTAAAAGTAACACTGAGCTGAGTTTATCGTGAGTATCACATTGTTCAGTTAATGTTGAGCTCAGTTGAAACCATATAGCACTAAGTTAATGTGAAAAGTACCACACACTCCAGTTAATGCTCAGTTCAAGACCAATCTTCACACTCATCCTTTCTGCTTCACAGTTCATACATACTCAACTCAAGGATTATGAGTGAAAACCCAGATACATTCTCACCTTATTAAAATAAGGGAAACTCAAATGGCACCCTAGTCCCTATGTAGTACTCTACTTTTGATCAGGGCCCATAGGGAATAGGGTGCCATTTGGGACACAGCATCAGATGCTTTCAAAAAGGATAATGTCCTTCTAAAAGTTGTTATTCCTTGACAATAAGGCCAGGCTTCAAGAGGATGTTCCAGCAATCTGTTGATTTCAAAAACAAGTCAAATACTGCTTTTATGGATTGTGAGACAACAAGTACAAAGCCCGTCCTCCTTCCCCTGTCACCCATCCCTCAGAACGAATTGCCATTATCCCAAATTAGGCTCACAAAACATCTCAGTGGTTAGATTGGATGAGACTGTTGCCCCCCCGCCCATCCTTAACCCCTCCTCCCTCTGAGTCTTCAGGGCATTTGAATTGGCCATATTAACCACCCTATTAACACAGCCTATGTATCAACCTGGTCTGAGTTATAGTTATAAACAGTTATAAACAGTTATTTACATTTATGTTTGGTTAAAATAATGTTAAAAGGGCAGAAACGGAATAATGTAATTATGTGGACACTGAGGCGATCCTGATAATGTAATTCACAATGCTACACACTTTTTTTCTGTTGCGGTAATGGTGGGTGAGTATGAGGACATATACCATACTGTCTATTTGCATTCCATATAGTTATCAATGTAATATGATCATTTCCATATATAATAATAATACATGTCTGTTTCAGGCCTCTTGTCAGGCATATGTGTATAGGTGACAGGGAAGTCAGGCGCAGGAGAGTCAAACGGAGTGTAAAATGGAGTCTTATAATAATGTCCTAGTAACATGCTCCATAACACTAAACAGGAAAAGAACATAAACAAAATATGGGTACGAAGACCAGACGCGCACCTATACAACAAACAACACTACACTGACAATAAACAATCTCTGACAAAGACATGAGGGGAAACAGAGGGTTAAATACACAACAGGTAATGAATGGGATTGAAAACAGGTGTGTGGGAAGACAAGACAAAACCAATGGAAAATGAAAAAAGGATCAATGATGGCTAGAAGACCGGTGACGTCGAACGCCGAGCACCGCCCGAACAAGGAGAGGCAACGACTTTGGCAGAAGTCGTGACACCTCTGGTGATTCATAGTGTTGATGAACAACTAAAGGGGACTTTAAAAGCAAAAGCACAAGCAATTTCCATTCATGTCAAGTGATTTGTCATGGAAGGGAAAGGAAATGCAGCCATTACAATTACTAAGGTCTCTCAATGGAGCCACTACATTGATACGTCTTCAGAGAACCAACAACAGTGTACGAATCCTTAATCATGAAATAGAACTCCCCCTTTTCATTAATTTGATGAGAGCTGAGGTCAAAACAGAAAAGGAGAGGGCCCAGGTCAGAAACAGAACACTTGCTTTCATCTGTGAAGAGCACAGGGCGCCAGTGGCGAATTTGCCAATCTTGGTGTTCTCTGGCAAATGTCAAATGTCCTGCATGGTGTTGGGCTGTAAGCACAACCCCCACCTGTGGACGTCGGGCCCTCATACCACCCTCATGGAGTCGGTTTCTGACCGTTTGAGCAGACACATGCACATTTGTGGCCTGCTGGAGGTAATTTTGCAGGGCTCTGGCAGTGCTCCTCCTGCTCCTCCTTGCACAAAGGCGGAGGTAGTGGTCCTGCTGCTGGGTTGTTGCCCTCTTACAGCCTCCTCCACGTCTCCTGATGTACTGGCCTGTCTCCTAGTAGCGCCTCCATGCTCTGGATACTACGCTGACAGACACAGCAAACCTTCTTGCCACAGCTCGCATTGATGTCCCATCCTGGATGAGCTGCACTACCTGAGCCACTTGTGTGGGTTGTAGACTCCGTCTCATGCTACCACTAGAGTGAAAGCACCGCCAGCATTCAAAAGTGACCAAAATATCAGCCAGGAAGCATAGGAACTAAGAAGTGCTCTGTGGTCACCATCTGCAGAACCACTCCTTTATTGGGGGTGTCTTGCTAATTGCCTATCATTTCCACCTGTTGTCTATTCCATTTGCACAACAGCATGTGAAATGTATTCTCAATCAGTGTTGCATCCTAAGTGGACAGTTGGATTTCACAGAAGTGTGATTGATTTGGAGTTACATTGTGTTGTTTAAGTCTTCCCTTTATTTTTTTGAGCAGTGTATATTCAACCTTATGTTCCCTGTACTTATATATATATATATATATATATACTGTAAGTATGCTCTCTCTAATTTTCTCTTTCTCTCTCCCGGAGGACCTGAGCTCTAGGACCATGCGTCAAGACTACCTGGCATGATGACTCCTTGCTGTCCCCAGTCCACCTGGCCTTGCTGCTGCTCCAGTTTCAACTGTTCTGCCTGCGGCTATGGAACCCTAAACTGTTCATATTTACTCTAGAGGTGCTGTCCTGTTGCATCCTCTACAACTACTGTGATTATTATTATTTGACCCTGCTGGTCATCTATGAACGTTTGAAAATCTCGGCCATGTTCTGTTATAATCTCCACCCGGCACAGCCAGAAGAGGACTGGCCACCCCTCATAGCCTGGTTCCTCTCTAGGTTTCTTCCTAGGTTTTGACCTTTCTAGGGAGTTTTTCCTAGCCACCGTGCTTCTACACCTGCATTGCTTGCTGTTTGGGATTTTAGGCTGGGATTCTGTACAGCACTTTGAGATATTAGCTGATGTACGAAGGGCTATATAAATAAATTTGATTTGAAATTGGGGGTCTTCCAAATATTGAAAGTGTGTAAATAGTTTTTTCTCCATTTTTTAGGGGGGTGTGTTATAATACCATTTTGGCATTTTGTATATAGTTATTTGTTTCAAAATGTATACCTTCACCAATTTGGCCACTTGGGTACATTTGGGCTACCTGGGTGACTTCATGATAAATGTCATGTAAGCACACTCATTTTGGATGTTATCATTGTGAAACTTTGCACATGTACTGTTGCCCTCTTATATTTGTCACTGAAATTGTCCCCATCATCCTATCTGAATGTTTGTTTTATCTTGTTCATTTTAAAGATGATGATACAACAATAAAAATACAAATAAATTTATTTTCAGTGTATTATCTAAACCATATCTATTGTGTTATATTCTCCTACATTCAATTCACATTTACACAAACTTCAGAGTGTTTTCTTTCAAATGGTGCCAAAAATATGCATATCCTTGCTTCTGGACCAGAGCTACAGGCAAGTTGGTTAGGACATCTACTTTGTGCATGACACAAGTCATTTTTCCAACAATTGTTTACAGACAGATTATTTCACTGATAATTCAATGTATCACGTTTCCAGTGGGTCATAAGTTTACATACACTAAGTTGACTGTGCCATGTAATGCTTTAGAAGCTTCTGATAGGCTAATTGACATCACCTAGAGATGAACATACTTTGGTGCGAAAAGTGCAAATCAATCCCAGAACAGCAGCAAAGGACCTTGTAAAGATGCTGGAGGAAACAGGTACAAAAGTATCTATATCCAGAGAGTCCTATATTGACATCACCTAAATGGCCACTCAGCTAGGATGAAGCCACTGCTCCAAAACCCCTATAAAAAAAGTCAAACTATGGGTTGCAACTGCACATGGGGACAAAGATCGCACTTTTTGGAGAAATGTCCTCTGGTCTGATGAAACAAAAATAGAACTGATTAGCCATAATGACCATCGTTGTATTTGGAGGGAAGAGAGGGAGGATTGCACGCCGAAAAACACCATCCCAACCGTGAAGCATGGGGGTTGCAGCATCCTATTGTGGTGGTGTTTTGCTGTATGAAGGACTGGTGCACTTCACAAAATAGATGGCATCATGAGGTAGGAAAATTATGTGGATGTATTGAGGCAACATCTCAAGACATCAGTCAGGAAGTTAAAGCTTGGTGGCAAATGGGTCTTCCAAATGGACAATGACCCCAAGCATACTTCCAAAGTTGTGGCAAAATGGCTTAAGGACAAGACAGTCAAGGTATTGGAGTGGCCATCACAAAGCCCTGACCTCAATCCCATAGAAAATTGGTAGTCAAAACTGAAACAGCATGTGTGATCAAGGAGGCCTTACAAACCTGACTCAGTTACACCAGCTCTGTCAGGAGGAATGGGCCAAAATTCACCCAACTTATTGTGGGAAGCTTGTGGAAGGCTATCCAAAACGTTTGACCCAAGTGAAACAATTTAAAGGCATTGCTACCAACTACTAATTGAGTGTATGCAAACTTCTGACCCACTGGGAATGTGATGAAATAAATAAAAGTTGAAATAAATAATTCTCTCTACTATTATTCTGATATTTCACATTCTTAAAATAAAGTGGTGATCCTAACTGTCCTAAAACAGTGATTTTTTAGTAGGATTAAATGTCACGAATTGTGAAAAACGTATTTTAAATGTATTTGGCTGAAGTATATGTAATCTTCCGACTTCAACTGTATTGTACCAAAAATATGGGGGATTGGAAACGATGCAGACAATTACATTGATGGAAGCTTCAATCTATCCGCAATATTAAAGCTGATCCACCCCCTATAATAAAAAATAAATAAAAACTGCAACGCTGCTGGGTTTTCACGCTCAACAGTTTCCTGTGTGTATAAAGAACGGTCCACCACTCAAAGGACATTCAGCCAACGGCGGGACAGTGGGTGAAAATGGGTCATTGATGAAAGATGACAAAGGAAGCTGTTACGAATTGTGCAGGGAAACAGACTGGCTTCAGTGACAGTCCAGTACAACATTGGTGCCCAAAGACCCATTAAATAACGCATAACTCGTTGTACATTGACAACTTCTTTCAGAAAAAAACAAGTAACTGTGGTTGCGGTGGGCTAAGGAACGAAATCACTGGACACTGGAGAATTGGAAAAACCCGATTCCTGCTGTTTCACGTGTTAACATTGCAGGCTGGTGGTAGTGTGATTGTGTGGAGTGTTTCATGACACACATTGGGCTCTTTGATAAAAGTGGAGCAATGTTTGAATGCCACAGGATATCTGAGCATCATTGGAAATCCGATACATCCCTTCCTGGAAGGATTGTCCAGGAATGGTTCCACGAACATGACAGTGAATTCAGCTTGCTGCAGTGGCCTGCCCAGTCACCAGATCTCAATTCAATTGAGTATCTGTGGGATCAGATGGAATGAGCCATTTGGAGTAGAGATCCTCTACCAGCCAACTTGACACAACTGTGGGAAGCATTGGCATCCCTGTGGAAGGCTTTTGACACCTTGTAGAGTCCATGCCCCAACGGATTGAGGCTGTTCTGAGGGCAAAAAAGGGGTGCGACTCAATATTAGGAAGGTGTTCTTTATGTTTTGTACAGTCAGTGTATCTCTGCATTTCAATGAAGTGGAGTAAAAAAGAGATCGAGGACACTTAAGTTTCAAACAGGGGAACTGTAACTAAATGTACACGTCTAGAGAGTATAATGTACTATTATCATACTGTATGATTTATCATTATAAAACAGCTCCATATGTTGAGGACAGGATGGAAGGTCTACATTTACATTTTACATTTAAGTCATTTAGCAGACGCTCTTATCCAGAGCGACTTAAGTAAAGTCAACTCTAATTCTAATTCCAATTGACCCCAATCTTGCATGAACGTAACCAGGATCTAAAGTAAAGACACGTCATGTCTCCCCAGTAGCATGCTGTAGGTTGTTTCCTACGCAGAGCTCATCATAGAGTATCTGTGGGATCAGATGGAATGAGCCATTTGGAGTAGAGATCCTCCTCACCAAGGTGATTCTGAAGGAGAATGATTGATGTGGTCCTATGAATAATTGAGCAGGAGCAGAGTCTACGGTACAGACTAGAGCTAGTCATTACTGAGCCGCCAGTCTATTCCTCAGATTAACTGTTGTTTGCTGTCTTGTTCGAGAGCTTAATTTTAAGTGCTCGGCGGCAGTAGTGGGAGGAACGGGGAGAGGAGTTTAGTTCATCAAATGTTTATTTGAGTCAGAGATTCCGGGGGTAGGGATTCATTTGGCCTCATCCTTTCTCTCTATTGGTGGGGAAATTAAGTGGACTGATGTGGACGGGGGACAACAGGGGCCTCGGATAGGGCCAGTAATTAATTCTGGTCCCAGTGGAGCCACTGTTTGACTACATTGCTACAAGGACAAAGAGGATGGTGGGGGTGTATGGGGGCGAGGGGGAGGAGTGGATTTTAGTAAAAACATCAGAAACTGATATGCTGGCCATCTAACAAATGTTCTTGAGTGGGAACATGCTTTTTAAAGGCCCAGTGCAGTCAAAAACATGTCTTTATATATATTTCCACATTTATGAGATTGGAATAATATTTTGAAATTGTGAAGATGATGATAATGCCCTTTCAACTGTTTGAAAAGGCCACCTGAAATGTTTGCGTGTTTTGATCAAATTCAAATCAAATCAAATATTATTTGTCACATACACATGGTTAGCAGATGTTAATGCGAGTGTAGCGAAATGCTTGTGCTTCTAATTCCGACAATGCAGTAATAACCAATGAGTAATCTAACCTAACAATTCCACAACTACTACCTTATACATACAAGTGTAAGGGGATAAAGAATATGTACATAAAGATATATGAATGAGTCATGGTACAGAACGGCATAGGCAAGATGCAGTAGATGGTATCGAGTACTGTAAATACATATGAGATGAGTAATGTTGAGTATGTAAACAATGTGGCATAGTTTAAAGTGGCTAGTGATACATGTATTACATCAATTTCCATCAATTTCCATTATTGAAGTGGCAGTATGTTGGTAGCAGCCACTCAATGTTAGTGGTGGCTGTTTAACAGCCTGATGGCCTTGAGATACAAGCTGTTTTTCAGTCTCTCGGTCCCTGCTTTGATGCACCTGTACTGACCTCGCCTTCTGGATGATAAGCGGGGTGAACAGGCAGTGGTCTGGGTGGTTTATTTTATTTATTTTTATTTTATTTAACCAGGTAAGCTACTTGAGAACAAGTTCTCATTTGCAACTGCGACCTGGCCAAGATAAAGCATAGCAGTTCGACACATACAACAACACAGAGTTACACATGGAATGAACAAAACATACAGTCAATAATACAGCAGAAAAAAATAAAACAAAGTCTATATACAGTGAGTGCAAATAAGGTCAAATAAGGGAGTTAAGGAAATAAATAGGCCATGGTGGCAAAGTAATTACAATATGGGAATTAAACACTGGAATGGTAGGTGTGCAAAAGATGGATGTGCAAGTAGAGATACTGTGGTGCAAAAGGAGCAAAATAAATAAATACAGTATGGGAATGAGGTAGATAGATGGGCTGTATACAGATGGGCTATGAACAGGTGCAGTGATCTGTGAGCTGCTCTGACAGCTGACAGCTCTGACAGCTGGTTCTTAAAGTTCTTAATTAAAGCTTCAGTGATTTTTGCAATTAGTTCCAGTTAGTGGCAGCAGAGAACGGGAAGGAAAGGCGACCAAAGGAGGAATTGGCTTTGGGGGTGACCAGAGAGTTATACCTGCTGGAGCGTGTGCTACGAGTGGGTGCTGCTATGGTGACCAGCAAGCTGGTCGAGATAGGGCAGGGCTTTATCTAGCAGAGACTTGTAGATAACCTGTAGCTAGTGGGTTTGGCGATGAGTATGAAGCGAGGGCCAGGCAACGAGAGCGTACAGGTCGCAGTAAGGAGTGTTGTCCTTGATGATCTTTATGGCCTTCCTGTGACATCGGGTGGTGTAGGTGTCCTGGAGGGCAGGTAGTTTGCCCCCGCTGATGCGTTGTGCAGACCTCACTACCCTCTGGAGAGCCTTACGGTTGTGGGCGGAGCAGTTGCCTTATACCAGGCGGTGATACAGCCTGACAGAATGCTCTCGATTGTGCATCTGTAGAAGTTTGTGGGTGCTTTTGGTGACAAGCCAAATTTCTTCAGCCTCCTGAGGTTGCTTTCTGTGTGGGTGGACCAATTCAGTTTGTCCGTGATGTGTACGCCGGGGAACTTAAAACTTACTACCCACTCCACTACTGTCCCGTCGATGTGGATAGGGGCTGTTTCCTGAAGTCAACAATCATCTCCTTTGTTTTGTTGACGCTGAGTGTGAGGTTATTTTCCTGACACCACACTCCGAGGGCCCTCACCTCCTCCCTGTAGGCTGTCTCGTTTTTGTTGGTAATCAAGCCTACCACTGTAGTGTCATCCGCAAACTTGATGATGAAGTTGGAGGCGTGCATAGCCACGCAGTCGTGGGTGAACAGGGAGTACAGGAGAGGGCTGAGAACGCACCGTTGTGGAGCCCCAGTGTTGAGGATCAGCGGGGTGGAGCTGTACCTACCCTCACCACCTGGGGGTGGTCCGTGAGGAAGTCCAGTACCCAGTTGCACAGGGTGGAGTTGAGACCCAGGGTCTCGAGCTTGATGACGAGTTTGGAGGGTACTATGGTGTTAAATGCTGAGCTGTAGTCGATGAACAGCATTCTCACATAGGTATTCCTCTTGTCCAGATGGGTTAGGGCATTGTGCAGTGTGGTTGCGATTGCGTCGTCTGTGGACCTATTGGGGCGGTAAGCAAATTGGAGTGGGTCTAAGGTGTCAGGTAGGGTGTTGGTGATATGGTCCTTGCCTAGTCTCTCAAAGCAATTCATGATGACGGAAGTGAGTGCTACGGGGCGGTAGTCATTTAGCTCAATTACCTTAGCTTTCTTGGGAACAGGAACGGGGGAGGGCCTTATATGCGTCGCGGAAGTTAGAATTACAATGATCTTGGGTTTCACCAGCCCTGGTTGCGCAATCGATATACTGATAGAATTTAGGGAGTCTTGTTTTCAGATTAGCCTTGTTAAAATCCCCAGCTACAATGAATGCAGCCTCAGGATATGTGGTTTCCAGTTTACATAGAGTCATGTTCAGGACCATCGATGTGCCTGCTTGGGGGGGAATATATATTGGTATTTAATGCGGTCGACATTTGGTTGCCATAATGACCATCGTTGTAATTCCGAGGTGGAAAAGAGACCTATTCTGAATCGTAATAGGGCATAAACCTACTATTGTTAGAGGAGAGTGGAGCAGTCCCTGGGAAAAAGTTATTTAACTACTGTATAATGACCACTAGAACTACAGTGTCGGGAAAATATCCTCATAATCATTGTCTATTTGATAAGACAATATGTACAGTACTCTTCTGGCGTTGTGTACAATCAGTCATCGACACGGAACTCCAATATGTAGCACCAGTCATGTAGCTTTATTCTGTTAGGAACGGCACAAAATTGCACGTCATGCAATGCACGTCTCACCATCAACTCTGCACTCACGCACGCTGGTTTGGTGCTTGTTCACTGGGCTAGTTACCAAAATAATACAATTACAATATACAATATAATATCTTTAACAATGTACCTGTTAGGAACGGCACAAAATTGCGCGTCATACAATGCACGTCTCACCATCAACTCTGCACTCACGCACTGTACAAAATATATGAACCCCCCCCCACCAGACACAGTAAGTTGCTAGCTAGTACTGCCGGGAATTCTTTACAACAAAATGCACAACAAATATTCTCCAAAAGCCGCTGCATCTTGTGTGTGAACATTTACAAACAATTTGATATAAATTGTACATTTAAATCATCACTTCAGAGTATAAAAATCACTTTTGATGTACAGTGCTTTGCAACCTACAACCTACCGCTGGTTTGGTGCTTGTTCACTGGGACGATTCTAACTGGAACATCCCCCCTCGTAAGCAAGCTACGCAAACCAGCCAATAAGATGCCATGTTGAGTAGGTGAAGGCAAGACAAACTCAAACCAAAAACCCATTGGCTTAACAATAAAAAGTGGCAAGGGGAATCACCATTATAACCCTGTTACAAATACATCGTTGTGAAATGATAATGGAAATGTACATAATCAACAACTATTATGTTTATCATATTGTTTAAGCCAATAGGGCTCTGGTCAAAAGTAGTGCACTATATAGGGAATAGGGTGAAATTTGGGTCACATGCAAGGTGTCAGTATCATCTGTCTCATGTCACATTAGACATGTGTGGCACTACATAACAATGACCCTACCATGACCCTAGAACCAGTGACCAGTATGAAAGGATGACAGAGGAGTGTGGGACATATCTGTCATCTAAGGAGGAAGATGGCAACAATACCCTGTCCCCAAGCACCTGTTTGACCCTGTAATGGGTGTCCCCAAGCACCGGTTTGTCCCCAGGTGACTGGAATCCAACACTTTACCCTCACTATGACCACTGACTAGACATGGGACTACTGTTGCTATGCTGATGAATAGTGGGTGAAGTTTCAGTTGTTTTCCTGGCCTAGTGACAACTCTGGTCTCAAATTAATCCCTATTATAAACTGGGTGGTTCAAGCCCTGAATGCTGATTGGCTGACAGCCGTGGTATAACAGACCGTATACCATGGGTATGACAAAACATTTATTTTTACCTCTCTAATTATGTTGGTAACAGTTTATAATAGCCATAAGGCACCTCTGGGGTTTGTGGTATATTGCCAATATACCATGTCTAAGGGCTGTGTCCAGGCACCAGGCGATGCATCGTGCCTAAGAACAGCCCTTAGCCATGGTATAATGGCCATATGCCACACCCCCTCGTGCATTATTGCTTAATTATACTAGAGAGGCCCAAAGCATCTCATGGTCAGGAAAAACAGTCTGCATTTTTACAACATATTATATATGACATATACTGTCCAGCAGCATTCTGGGTGGTTCTATCTAGCTGCTCTCTCTTCCTCTCTTCCCCCTCCCTCTCTCCCTCCCCATCTATCCCTCTCACAGGAGTGAGTTAATGTGAGGCCCAGGCAGGCAGAGCCAGACAGTCAGGGGGTGGCAGGGGGTTGTGACGTGGCGTTGGGGTAGGTTAATGGACTAGAACAGTTCCAGCTCATTGCTGGGTCTTCACAGGACGGGAGGGGAGGGGAGGCAGTCACTCCTTCCTCACTCAGGCTGTAGTGTATGGTGCTGTACATGGCTCTCTCTCAGCAGGACTGTCTCTAAACGAGCTGGGACCATAATTGAAAATTACGGACACCGACGTTGCCTTCCTCTTACTGAAGCATTTTGCTTACGTCAGTAATTTTCTGTGATTTTAATACACAACGTTCCTGGAAATTGTTATAAAACCATTATTTGGTCAACTGTACTAGCCTATGCATTATGTTGATTTGTGCTATGAAAGTATCTGCCTGTCCTTGTTTCGCTGTCACCTGCTGACTCTCACTCCCTCTCCCCACTGTGTGCACAGAGGAGGGAGAGATTCATTCTGAGCACATGACCTTTGCTCAAAATGCTATTGTGGAAGAAAATACCGTTTGCAAAGCAACTAATGTTGCTCTAGTTACAGAGAGTAGAGTCACAGCTTTCTGTGAGTATTTCATGTATTTCACACCTCTTATTATTGAGTTGATGGCAGCACTTTAGAACCAGAGTAGGCAGTAGTTAGTATAGTTTTGATGTGCCCACCTAGCCGAGCAGCGCATGCAATTTGAAGTGAATAGGCCCAAATCAAGTAGGTCTAGCGCGTAAAAGTATTTGTAGGACATTAGCCTACATTTACTGATTGATGAATCAATTAGAGCGAGAGAGAGATTAGAGAAATCACATACCTGTAACTTAACCATACTTTTAGTAAGTCTATACCAACTGAAAACTGAATTCCCTTGGTCTGCTTCACAGTAAATTAAAAGAGGACTGTCAGACACATGCATACTTGGGGTGGCAGGTAGCCTAGTGGTTAGACTGTTCGGCCATAAACCAAAATTTTGCTGGATTGAATCCCTGAGCTGACAAGGTAAAAGTCTGTCTCTGAACAAGGCAGTTAACCCACTGTTCCCCTGTAGGCCGTCATTGTAAATAAGAATAAGAATTCTTAACTGACTTGCCTAGTTACAGTTAAAGAAAATACCCTGCTTTGTAGACACTAGATACCAGTGATTGATTTCAGTGTTTTGGAATGTGGAAACATCCTCCCTCTTCACTCCAAATATCCCTGCAGTATACGACCCGGCGACTTGCTGTATATCACATGTCCCCCCCTGACCCTGTGTCACACACACACAGAGAAATAGCGCTGCCAGAAATTCCCAGGGAGAGCACACACCACCTGTAATTACTATTCTCCATGCAACAACTACATCTGCAGGGCCATGGAAAGGTTTCCCTGCTCTAAAATAGAGAAACAGACTAGCATATTGAGACAAAAACTGAGAGATGGAAAGGTTGGATATAGACAAAGAGAGAGGAAGAGGAAGAGGAAAAGGAGGAGAAGGAAAGGAGGAGGGGTAGGAGACCGTGATTCACCTGTCTCCATAGCATTCAATTAAATGGTCTATTCAGTAAATACTGCCTGTTAAGTGTGAAGTATTTTATCTGCTCTGGTTGCTGTCACCTGGCTGAGCAAACAGTGCCTGCAGCATGCCAGAGTTTTAAGGCTGTGTGGATTCAACAACCCAATTCCTAGCCCCACAACATACAGTATCTGACCTCCACCTTAACTTTATTAACCACCTATTAACCTCAAATTGACTATTTTACCAAGAGCAACTGGACTGAATTCAATTCCACAATGGTGTATCCATGCTACATACTTTCTACAACTCTCCAACATACAGAGGTAAATGCCTAGGTTGAGATACAAGATGAGTCATTGGTAGAGCCAAAACCCCACTGAGTTCCAATGTCTGGACTGTGAAACCTAGATTCCTCTTCATTCATCCAATTAAGCATCTTTGATCTACAAGGGGAAACAATGAAACAAGTTTGATCATCCCTCTCCTCTCTCTTCTCTCTTTTCCTGTTCAACTTTAAAGATTCCAGACAGACAAGTCTTGTTAACAGCCAGACAAAAGCAGGCAGACAGCATTTTGTTTCATTTAGGAAGAATTAAACGCCCAGATAAGGTCCCGCCGCTCCATTAGAAAACAAACCACAGGAACATTCTCCTGGTTGGTACTCCGATCAAAACTTCTATCTATCCACTTCTTTTCCTCCTTAATGCTCTCTGTCTTTGTTTTGTCTCTCACACTCTCTGATAAGAGCGTCTCGGCACAGTGACTGCGTCAAATAGTTCTTACCATCTAGAGATAACTAAGCTACACTGGAACCAAATCATCTACAAAAATGTTGAAGGCCAACTTCTATCATAAGACTAATTAATGCCTGTTACTCAGTACGATATTGCAGTGGGCCAAAATAGCATGTGATTGTGTTAAATCTGTCAATGATTAACAGTATGTGTTAATCCCACCATGTGTAAAGGCTATCAGAAAATACAGCCCACTGTGAAGAAGAAATACTCAGCCAGGGTTTCGCTCTCTCTCCCTCTTCTCTCTCTCCCCACCTCTCTCTCTTGCTCTCCCTCCCTCCATCTCTTCCCCTCCCTGTCTCCCCTTCCCTCTCTCTCTCCCCCTCACTCTCCCTCTCCACTCAGCCAGAGCAGTAACCATTAGCATTCATCAACAGGATAATGGGCCAGCATTAACGACAGCTGTTTATTTAAAGAATAACTTATAAGGCCTTGGCGTTTATGGCTTGATAAAGAGATGCTATTTACAATGAGCTCTACATAATGCTCTGGAAAGTGCTTCCCAGGGTGCTTGGTGGAAGCATTTGACACTGTTGTACTGTACAATCACAAACAAATGTGCAAATGTATACAGTTCACAGAGGCATAGACACAGACAAACAGATACACATACACAACAAAAGTGGGCTATAGCTTTATTATAGTATGCAATTTCTAGGCAAAGGCCTCCTGTCAACAAGAATCTATTCCTAACCTTTCAGCAGAAACAGTGTTTTTTTAGGCACAAGTGCAAACTTCATGGAGTAGGCCATTCTCCTCCCTGCTGATCCTCAACACGGGGGCGCCACAAGGGTGCGTTCTGAGCCCTCTCCTGTACTCCCTGTTCACCCACGACTGCGTGGCCACGCACGCCTCCAACTCAATCATCAAGTTTGCGGACGACACAACAGTGGTAGGCTTGATTACCAACAACGACGAGACGGCCTACAGGGAGGAGGTGAGGGCCCTCGGAGTGTGGTGTAAGGAAAATAACCTCACACTCAACGTCAACAAAACTAAGGAGATGATTGTGGACTTCAGGAAACAGCAGAGGGAACACCCCCCTATCCACATCGATGGAACAGTAGTGGAGAGGGTAGCAAGTTTTAAGTTCCTCGGCATACACATCACAGACAAACTGAATTGGTCCACTCACACTGACAGCGTCGTGAAGAAGGCGCAGCAGCGCCTCTTCAACCTCAGGAGGCTGAAGAAATTCGGCTTGTCACCAAAAGCACTCACAAACTTCTACAGATGCACAATCGAGAGCATCCTGGCGGGCTGTATCACCGCCTGGTACGGCAACTGCTCCGCCTCAACCGTAAGGCTCTCCAGAGGGTAGTGAGGTCTGCACAACGCATCACCGGGGCAAACTACCTGCCCTCCAGGACACCTACACCACCCGATGTTACAGGAAGGCCATAAAGATCATCAAGGACATCAACAACCCGAACCACTGCCTGTTCACCCTGCTATCATCCAGAAGGCGAGGTCAGTACAGGTGCATCAAAGCTGGGACCGAGAGACTGAAAAACAGCTTCTATCTCAAGGCCATCAGACTGTTAAACAGCCACCACTAACATTGAGTGGCTGCTGCCAACACACTGTCATTGACACTGACCCAACTCCAGCCACTTTAATAATGGGAATTGATGGGAAATGATGTAAATATATCACTAGCCACTTTAAACAATGCTACCTTATATAATGTTACTTACCCTACATTATTCACCTCATATGCATATGTATATACTGTACTCTACATCATCGACTGCATCCTTATGTAATACATGTATCACTAGCCACTTTAACTATGCCACTTTGTTTACTTTGTCTACATACTCATCTCATATGTATATACTGTACTCGATACCATCTACTGTATGCTGCTCTGTACCATCACTCATTCATATATCCTTATGTACATATTCTTTATCCCCTTACACTGTGTATAAGACAGTAGTTTTGGAATTGTTAGTTAGATTACTTGTTGGTTATCACTGCATTGTCGGAACTAGAAGCACAAGCATTTCGCTACCATTTCGCTACACTCGCATTAACATCTGCTAACCATGTGTATGTGACAAATAAAATTTTATTTGATTTGATTTGATTTCAAGGAGTTGGTGTGATGGTGCCCTCTGAAGTCATCGCCCACCCCTGCTTGAAGAACAATAGGAGGAGCAATAGAGAACAAAGGAAGAAAGGGCCAAGTCAGAGCGATTTACTTTTTGTTAAGTAAATCAAGTTGATAAATGAGTTGAGAAGGAGACTGGAGTAGGACTAAGTTGCAGTGAAAAAAGATACTGAATTAGGCTTGGGCGGTATACCGTTTACCAGGGTATTGGAAATAGCCATGAGATGTTTTTCTCCATACCCGTCAATACCGTTGAAACTATTTATTTTCAGTTTTTCAATAAATGTTCATATTTGTAGTTACTTTTTGAGTACAGTAAATACCTGCAGTCAACTTGTGCAATTACATTAGGAGATAAAGCAAATTGCGTTCTTCATTTCACTTGTCAAATGATTTTACATTATGAAGCTTACCATATTTCCCTAGAACAGTTGCGCCAGTCATGTTTGTTTGTAAATAGCACGACAGGACAAAGCGGGAGAAGGTGAGTCCGGCTTGTCAACAGTGTTTTTTGCTTCAATATAGTGATTAGGGACGTGCAACCATAGTTTTACTTCATAGAAAATACATTAGTACAACACATTTGTCAGACAAATGCTAAAGTGCAACGCTATTTGGCTGGCAGTAAATTAGCTTACAATGAAAAAGCAAGGTCTTGTTTTTCAGAAATTATGCATGGCCATCATATTTCTACATTTGGCTACATTTTCTGATGTTTAGCTTAAAATGTATCTTGCATTTTACCAGAGAAAAGTAGGATGCCTCCACCCAAAAAATGTACAGGAGATAAGTCAGAGCGCTGACTGCTGATAGAAAGCCCTTTTGTGAATTCTCATCTGAGTGAAGTGCAACTGAAGCACAAAATTAGACTGATACTGAGCAGAAATTACAATAAGAAGCATTTTAGATCTGAGTTTTCAAAATGCAGCAAGATATTATACGTTTTCCCTGTATGAAAAACAAAGAATTCTGCATTAACCCACCCCTAAGTTTAACTTGCTACATATATACAGTGCCTTGCGAAAGTATTCGGCCCCCTTGAACTTTGCGACCTTTTGCCACATTTCAGGCTTCAAACATAAAGATATAAAACTGTATTTTTTGTGAAGAATCAACAACAAGTGGGACACAATCATGAAGTGGAACGACATTTATTGGATATTTCAAACTTTTTTAACAAATCAAAAACTGAAAAATTGGGTGTGCAAAATTATTCAGCCCCTTTACTTTCAGTGCAGCAAACTCTCTCCAGAAGTTCAGTGAGGATCTCTGAATGATCCAATGTTGACCTAAATGACTAATGATGATAAATACAATCCACCTGTGTGTAATCAAGTCTCCGTATAAATGCACCTGCACTGTGATTGTCTCAGAGGTCCGTTAAAAGCGCAGAGAGCATCATGAAGAACAAGGAACACACCAGGCAGGTCCGAGATACTGTTGTGAAGAAGTTTAAAGCCGGATTTGGATACAAAAAGATTTCCCAAGCTTTAAACATCCCAAGGAGCACTGTGCAAGCGATAATATTGAAATGGAAGGAGTATCAGACCACTGCAAATCTACCAAGACCTGGCCGTCCCTCTAAACTTTCAGCTCATACAAGGAGAAGACTGATCAGAGATGCAGCCAAGAGGCCCATGATCACTCTGGATGAACTGCAGAGATCTACAGCTGAGGTGGGAGACTCTGTCCATTGGACAACAATCAGTCGTATATTGCACAAATCTGGCCTTTATGGAAGAGTGGTAAGAAGAAAGCCATTTCTTAAAGATATCCATAAAAAGTGTTGTTTAAAGTTTGCCACAAGCCACCTGGGAGACACATCAAACATGTGGAAGAAGGTGCTCTGGTCAGATGAAACCAAAATTGAACTTTTTGGCAACAATGCAAAACGTTATGTTTGGCGTAAAAGCAACACAGCTCATCACCCTGAACACACCATCCCCACTGTCAAACATGGTGGTGGCAGCATCATGGTTTGGGCCTGCTTTTCTTCAGCAGGGACATGGAAGATGGTTAAAATTGATGGGAAGATGGATGGAGCCAAATACAGGACCATTCTGGAAGAAAACCTGATAGAGTCTGCAAAAGACCTGAGACTGGGATGGAGATTTGTCTTCCAACAAGACAATGATCCAAAACATAAAGCAAAATCTACAATGGAATGGTTCAAAAATAAACATATCCAGGTGTTAGAATAGCCAAGTCAAAGTCCAGACCTGAATCCAATCGAGAATATGTGGAAAGAACTGAAAACTGCTGTTCACAAATGCTCTCCATCCAACCTCACTGAGCTCGAGCTGTTTTGCAAGGAGGAATGGGAAAAAATGTCAGTCTCTCGATGTGCAAAACTGATAGAGACATACCCCAAGCGACTTACAGCTGTAATCGCAGCAAAAGGTGGCGCTACAAAGTATTAACTTAAGGGGGCTGAATAATTTTGCACGCCCAAATTTTCAGTTTTTGATTTGTTAAAAAAGTTTGAACCTAAAGGGGTTCTTCTGCTCTCCCCATGGGAGAACCCTTTGAAGAACCCTTTTTGGTTCCAGGTAGAACACTTTCGGTTTCTTTGTAGAACCCTTACCACAGAGGGTTCTACATAGAACAAAAGGGTTCTCCTATGGGGTGTCATGACATTGTCATGTTGGGTGAGGTTTATGACCTTATGAAATACCTTTCCCCCTTTCTATCCACTCTACAGAATGGACACTTGGAAAGCCCTGTGTTACCACAGAGAAAGTATGGTAACATCAAAAGGTTGGGGAATGGACATTTTTTTCCCCTTTCTCAACCAGTTGAACGTGTCCGTTGGTACTTAAAGAATATGTCAGATCAGTTGTTGTCTGGGACATTATATCTGATGATAGGACGACATATATTGTATCTTGGAAAGTCTACACATTCTAATTTTCAGATTCACATGGAATTGTTGTGCAGTTTAAATGTTTAAATATGAACATATTTGTGAGAAGACGAAATGTGATTTTAGCTTCGAAATGAGAGAATGAATGAAACACACCCTTCTCTTCCCCAGTACAAAATCAAATCAAATCAAATGTATTTATATAGCCCTTTGTATATCAGCTGATATCTCAAAGTCCTGTACAGAAACCCAGCCTAAAACCCCAAACAGCAAGCAATGCAGGTATAGAAGCACGGTGGCTAGGAAAAACTCCCGAGAAAGGCTAAAACCTTGGAATAAACCTAGAGAGGAACCAGGCTATGTGGGGTGGCCAGTCCTCTTCTGGCTGTGCCGGGTGGAGATTATAACAGAACATGGCCAAGATGTTCAAATGTTCATAAATGACCAGCATGGTCCAATAATAATAAGGCAGAGCAGTTGAAACTGGAGCAGCAGCACGGCCAGGTGGACTGGGGACAGCAAGGAGTCATCATGTCAGGTAGTCCTGAGGCATGGTCCTAGGGCTCAGGTCCTCCGAGAGAGAGAAAGAAAGAGAGAATTAGAGAGAGCACACTTAAATTCACACAGGACACCGAATAGGACAGGAGAAGTACTCCAGATATAACAAACTGACCCTAGCCCCCCGGCACATAAACTACTGCAGCATAAATACTGGAGGCTAAGACAGGAGGGGTCAGGAGACACTGTGGCCCCATCCGAAGACACTCCCGGACAGGGCCATACAGGAAGGATATAACCCCACCCACTTTGTCAAAGCACAGCCCCCACACCACTAGAGGGATATCTTCAACCATCAATTTACCATCCTGAGACAAGGCTGAGTATAGCCCACAAAGATCTCCGCCACGGCACAACCCAAGGGGGGCGCCAACCCAGACAGGAAAAAAGCCCCCGTGACCCAATTCACTGTAGACTAAGCAAACCCCGGCGTGAGCTGTGGTTGTGAATGGTTGAACGACTACTCTAACTAAATTTACATGAGACCAGATCAGGTGGAGGTGACGATCACTGCCCTGGACTGGTGAATTTTGACTAGACCAGCCAGAATACAGCACAAGCTGATGATGGGAACTTGGTATGAACTTTGAACTATTATTCACTAAAGAAGAAGTGATACATCCTAGACGTCGGGTTATCAGCTGCAGCTGTAAACGTACGTGGACTAGGAAAGGACAATAATCTCCTAAGAATGACAAGGTATTTCAACGTATCCACTCTACAACACTATGACCAGAAAGATTCTTCAAAAGACAATGGTGATCTCTGCTGGGCAAACCAGTCTTCCATCTTCGACCCATCTATCGAAGCGCAGCTCAGAGTAAATATCTATCTTGCATTGTCGTTTTCTGAATGGCCGGTTTTAAGAATAAATAAGATTTGGAAATTTACAGTAGCATAGCTTCTCAAGGGCCAATAGAGACCCACTCCCTTTGTCCCTCAGTCTTCCCGGTCTTTCATTCAAACCCAATCCCCTTCCTTTGTGTAACCAGCTGTCATATTCGGTTAGCCCACTAGGGGCTTTTCATAATATGATTAGTAATCGATGCATGATCTATCCTGTGTAAATATATGTAATTCTGTGTGATTATTTAGGTATTTAGTAAACAAATTATTAAGCCAATTTCTGTATTGCTGATTCAAATTGTTAGCTAGGGTTCGTGCAGAACCAAGTACTTACAACAATCAGAATGAGAATGATCGAGGTGACGATTAATAATTGACATAAAAAAATCTTCAGATCTTCAGATCTTTAAGAGAGTGGATTCGGGAGTTAACCAATAACCAATTCGGGAGATATCAATTAATGCTTCCATGGTGCCCCAGGTATGTAATTGTTGCATGGTTTAATTAAATTAAACGTTATGTAATCAATTTGATAAAATAGCATGTCATTTAATTTAATCATAGTCAGAGACACAACATAATTGACGCCCCATGCGAGGAATCTAAAATCTAATTCAGTTTTTATTTTGATTCAGTTTATATAAAAATTAAAAGCAGATTACATAATACACCCAGTATATTATATAAATTATTATATATAACACGGCTGCCTCCATGTTGTTCTCTGATGTAGCCAGTGGGTAGCATTAGTGATTACATTTGTAAGTGCTAGGACATGATCCAGGACACAATCCAGCAATTTATAGAAATTTGAGAATTAGACCTTTTGGCCAACGTAGTGCTATTTCTGCCTCCCGCGTTTCAGAAGCGGGAAGGCTCTGTCATTAATTTCTCGAGTGAGGACAGAGGGCCATTCAATTGAAATTGAGTAGATATTAGGTTGACTAGCGATAATTATCCCTATGTCTGTCGCGTTTCTGTGTGAGTAGACCAATGGTGTATTTTTTTGTGTACTGCACGTTCTGGTAAAACATTGTGAAAATAATGCAGAGAAATGGTTTGAACTTAATCCGTTATAAGTAAAACCATTCCTTTGCTGAAGGGTTATGTTATGCTTGAAAGTGTACAAAGTAGAATTAGCTTGCACGAGATGCTAAGCTATAACAAAGGGAAAGCAGGCATTTTGTTTTTCCTGTGTCACGTTGACATTTTTAAACATTTTAAATAATATCCAAATGAATGGGTTTCAACAAATGAGACCATTTAAACTTTTCCATATTAACCCAGATGAACTATCCAATATGGCGTAGCATTCAGACGTCTTTGTCCTTCGTCTTGTCATGTCCCATGTATATAACTTTTTATATCTTTTTTTGTCAGTACTTCTGACAATCAGAATGAGCCTGATAGAGGTGACGATTAATAATTGACTGCTATTGATATAAAAGATCTTCAGTTCTTTAAGAGAGTGGATTCGGGAGATAACCACTCTATATAAATGAATGCTTCTGTGGTGCCCCAGGATATTAATGGTTTAATTGTTGCATGGTTTAATTCAATCACGTAATCAATTAAACGTTATGTAATTGATTTGATGAAATAGCATGTCATATAATTTCATCATAGTCAGAGGCACGACAGGGGATAGCCAAAGAATCCTTTTTAAACACTTTTTTTCTAATAGTATAATATCCAGCCTAGTCTATGCACAGGAGCTCCGGAGCTCTCAGGCTGCCATAGCCTCTAGTTAACCCAGAGAGATGCCCAATGGTGGAGAAGGGATGGAGTGGGCCTGACTGACTGCCCAGCTTGTTGCTGGCTGTGTGGCTGCTTGGCGTAGCTTATGTGGAAGGAGGAGCAGTGTGTTAAGATGGTAGTCTAATGCAGGGGTTCCCAAACTTTTTCACTTGGAGCTGCCCCTTCCAGCATTAGGGAACAACCCCCCCTGGAAGCGTTCGCATGCGCCACGTCGATTACTATGCGCACAAGCACTGTTCATGACACAAACTGTTCCTGGGCCGTCATTTAAAGTAAGAATTTGTTCATAACTGACTTGCCTAGTTAAATAATGGTACAAATAAAATAAAGAACTGATCACACACCTCTTGTTGGAGGAGAGAAATTTGCCATGTATAATGTGAATTTATGTGATATTTCAGTGACAAAAAAATGACAACAATATCTATGGGCTAAAAAACCTAAATAAAAAAATGTTAGCTGAGATGGGCAAGTTAATCTGGACAAGTTATATACATAGCTCTCTAAGGTATGCAATGACTAACATGACAAGAGGAACTGATGATGCAATGCCCAATTTCGAAATTGCAAGATGTGCATTCTACTATTACAACTTTTAAGATTAAGTTTAAAGCTGGACCCCTGCAACCCCTTTCTGACCCCTCGCGCCCCACAGTTTGGGAACCACTGGTCTAATGCAGTATGATAAACCCTGACAGCCATTGCCTCCACCTGTCTCCAAATTTTCCCCATCATTCCACATCACCACTCACTCCTGGGATGAGCAGGGATGGCAATGGCAGAGGAGGATTGTAGGGGGATGGTGAAGAGGAAGAGGGGAAGAAGGGAGGGAGGGAGGGAGGTGGGGTCTAAATTCTAATGTGGTTTTACTCATCAGCCTAGGTCAACATCCATGGTGAGGGTAAGGAGAGGGAGGTAGGGATTTGGGGTTGGGTTTGGTGAGTAGAAGAAGCCTGATGGAATGAGTCAGGGGGCCTGAAAACTGAAGTGCTTACTGGAGGTCCTTGTCTGTGACAGCCCAGCCTGGGTCACATAGTCATGTGGATTGGAAATAGATGTCAACTGTGCCTGGTCTGGTGGGGGCCGGGGCTCTGTCTGACGGACTGGTCCACTGGATCAGCTCAGAAAGTTCCAGAAAAAATGGCCCCCACTGGGAGACCCAGGGCAGGATAGGACTGGGCAAGGGCTACTGGGGCTACGTCCCAAATGGCACCCTTTTCTCTGTGGGCCCTGGTCAAAAGTAGTGCACTATGTAGGGTGCCATTTGGGATACACTTTAGGCTACTCTATCTGAGAGTGGAGCGGGGACAGATTGGTGAGAGGCCAACCAAAATATTAGACTGCCAATATTGATTGTGAAAATGAATAACTGAATTGCCAGTTGCGCACTCATATGTCTCTCTCTCTCTCTGTGTGTCTCTCTCTCTTTCTCCTTGTTCCAGCTCTCTCTCTCCCTCACTCTCTATTCTTTATATTTCTTTATGTGGAGGTGGATCATTTAAACGCCTCCCTCACGGGGCCCAGGCAGCCAGGCAGCTGATGTTTTGACAGACAGGCAGGCACAGGGAGGGAGATAGCAGCGGTAGGAAAGTGTGAAAGGCAGAGATGGAAGATTGAAGAAATCCTTTCACATCGAGCGAGGAGCGAGCGTTATTTGGCCCACACCTCCAAGGTCATTTATGAGATCAACAAAGACTCTGTCGTTTTATATATTACTTCCACTTTTTAAAGTGCACTTTTACTTTTTCTCTTAGCCTTGAATAGGAAGACAAGTCAGTCATGAAACAACAGACAGACGTACTGCATTTGCCAGTAGGCCCCTGGACTTTGGAATGGTCTACCTGAGGAAATTAGGCTTGCAGATTCAGTGCCTCTTTTTAAATCCCTTCTGAAGACACACTTATAAAAATGCTGTTAATGTATATTTTCACTGTATGATTTTAATTAGCTTTCTTGTTTCTTTCTCCTTCCTATGTTTATTTGTTAGTACTATTATTTTATTGTAATATTTTATGATGTGAAGCACTTTCTTACTTGTATTGAAAAGTGCTATAAAAAAAGAAAGTTATTATTACTATAATTACTATTACAGCGGAACAGAAACACGAATGTTTAACTCTGAAAGTTTAATTGAAAAGCTCAATGTCTTCACGAGGGAAAAAGAACAAGGAATGTCTGGGCTGAGCAGCATATAAGTTAGAACTGAGGTAAGGGCCAACATTGGCTGTCTGTTGGAACATCAGTAATGTAGATGTTTTACTATTTATAGCACTCGGGCTAGGGCCAAAGTGGTCTGGACAGTTTTTCTTTGATTTCCTATAGCCTCGACTGAGTGACGTACCTTAGTGACGTTTGTTGAACTAGCGTGTTACTCTCTATGTGTGTGTGTGTGTTTATGTGTGTGGTCCTACCTGTGCCTGTCTGTCCAGCCAGCACACATGGAGGAGAGGAAACGTTGAAATACCACACACATGTTGATGCACAGTACATGCAGCATACTGTACTTAAACAACTAGCTAGCATTAAAAGAATCCACAAACACATATCCTAATTTACCCTGCAGACATGGAGAGGCAGTGTTAAACACAAAAATGTCACACTAAAAGCACATTATATTGTACATTTTTTATGCCACCAAACTATGATGAGGTGCACGTCGTTCAGTCCTACTTTTGTATTATTTTTTAAAAGTTCCATGCTAACTTGACATACAGGTGCTGTTTAATAGCTGTTTTATGATCGGCAGGTGTGAGCCACACACAGATGCAGTTCATTCCTCTCATTACACACAGATACTAATTTATTTTCGCTAATAGCCTGGCCACATTGCATGGTGCTGCTAGGTACCACGGACCACAGCTGAGCTCTTCCATTACACAAAGGGGGCATTCCAAATGGCACCATATTCCCTACATAGGGCCCTGGTCAAAAGTAGAGCACTACATAATACGGTGCCAATACGGTGCCATTTGGGACCCAGACAGCGAATGAAGAACCTCTCCAAAATATTTTGTGTGAAGGTGATATCAATCACCTAGGGGCTATGATACTCTAATTAGATCTCCATTTGTTGGAGTTTATAGAGCAACACAGGGAGAGGGGGGGATGGAGCGAGCAAGGGAGGAACAGAGAGAAAAAAAAGCAAGGGAGAAAGAGCACAGAGAGACAAAGAAAGAGGGAGGTAGAGAAAGTGAGAGCGAGAGAGAGAGAGAGAGAGAGAGAGAGAACAGGTTACAGTCCAGACAGACATGTTAGACCAGCCACAGGCCAGGATCAGCCTAGAAAACCTACAGACCGATGCTGCTGTTGGCTACAGACAGATTATGTGTGTGTGTTTCTGTCTGTCTGTTTGTCTGTATGTGATACCGCTGCACACTGTCCACGGCAGACCAGACCAGACCAGACCAGACCAGCCGACCCACAGCTGTTCCATCGGTATATCTGTCAGGACAACTGGCATTGGATGCTGTAAAAAGTTCTGCCAGCAACACTCCTGAGGGAGAGAGATCCAGTATGTCTCCTGTATAGTAAAACAATCCATATGGTTTAGTAGAGTTGAATGCAGCGTGACCAAGGACCACAACTGAGAAAGGAGAGGAGGAAGGAGGCCAGAGAGAGAGGATGAGGGTAAAGAAAGGTAGGGGTGCAAACAGGGTCATAAGCTATGGGTCAAAGGCCTATTGAGATGCCTGGTCTTAATGAAACCATCAGTCACAACATACAGCCCCTGCGCCCTCCACCCAGCACAATACAGGCAGACAAAGGAGTCCACTCTAATTTTTACGACATATAAAATGATGTGGATAACACAAACCCAGAGAGGCTGTAAATCATCAGGTACATATTTACTGCTGGCCCTGCTAAACCTGTTTAGCTCGCGGTGCTAAGAGCTAAGGCCTAGCTAGCTGAGAGGAGAGGAGAGCCGACAGACGTATTGTAAAGTCATTGAGGAATGTGACGATTTTACAATGCTAGCTTGAATCCCATTGGTTATTATAAAATATAAGTGTACAAAAACATTAAAGTTTATTAACTTAACTTTCAAAGCAGAATTACTTTCCCATTGTTCCTCAACTGTAGCTTATGATATACCATTTTCTAGCTCTTACTTTTATCGAATGTAAAAAACACTTTTGCTACATAAGACCAAATCGAGAGGGTCAGTCACATATCATTGTATTGAAATGATGCAGAAAAATATAGCTGATGCTGTTGGAATTATAGGAAACGGGGCAAGTATATTAAGTGGAACATGACTTAGGATGCTCATAGCAAAAAGACTTAGACAAAGTAAAGTGGTGTTTGAAAATCCAGTACATTTTCAACCAGAAGTGTGTTAGCTTTTAGAATAAACTTCCTGCCAAGATGAAATATTCTACAGCCAGGGAGGTCTAAAGATATTTAACATCTTGTGATTATCAGATGAAAATATACAGAGGCATATCTAGCCATAAAATACATATGCATTTTAAATAGGCCATTGACAAAGAGAACGAGGAATTAGTATCAACAAATTAGACTATACACACAGTCCGTTCTATCATGAACAAGGCGAGACCCAGATGCAGACACAGGAGGCAGATGGCAGGAGTCTTACAATGTTTGTTAATCCAAAAGGAGTAGGCAAGAGAATGGTTGTGTGCAGGCAAAAGGTCAAAACCAGATCAGAGTCCAGGAGGTACAGAGTGGCAGACAGGCTCGTGGTCAGGGCCGGCAGAATGGTCAGGCAGGCGGGTACAAAGTCCAGAAAAATGTAAGGGTCAAAACCAGGAGGACTAGAAAAAGGAGAAATGCAAAAAGCAGGAGAACGGGAAAACTGCTGGTTGACTTGGAAACATACAAGACGAACTGGCACAGAGAGACAGGAAACACAGGTGATAAATACACTGGGGAAAATAGGCGACACCTGGAAGGGTGGAGATAATCACAGGGACAGGTGAAACAGATCAGGGCGTGAAACCATTCATCTTAAAACATGATCATATATTCCTAAGAAAGCAATAAAATGCTGTGCATCAAAATCCTAACATTTCTCTGTCACTGCCAACAATGCACTGACTCCATCTATTCAAACCTATGACATTCAACCGAAAAGACTGTATTCAGACACCAACTTAAAGGTACAATAACAACTTTATTATTTCCGTCTCTGTGTTCCCCCCGCAGTGTCATAGAAGCGACGTTGGGTTTGCAGTAAGATTATGGTGGTGGTGAGAACCAAAGTGCTATTAAATAAGATTAGCAGCCAACGCTCTGAGACACACTATGTCGAGCGCTGCTGTGGCACATTCTGAGCACCCCATCTTCCCTTCTTCCTTCCATCTCATTTGGAATATCAGTTTTATTTCAAAGCGTGGAAGTCTTGTCACCGGCCATTTTGATCTAGTTAACAGGCCTAGCTGTTCCATTTGAAGCTGCAGGGAGGATGAACCTCAAAATATTTTTTTTACATTCACTTTTGGTTCACCTCAGACGACCCTCGAAAGTGAATTGTGACAAAGGATGTGCTCAAAGCTGTGTTCTTCATTCTTTTCAATAAAGAATAGCGGTTAGCTTACTAAAAGTCGTGGCTTAAGGACTCATTATGGGGATATGGACTAGTATCCTTGAAGCTGAATGACATTTTGGGCAGGGTGGTACAACTACTGTTGTGTTCAGTAAGGCACACTGTGCCAAAATGGACAACAAAAACAAGTATTATTTTGGGATAAATTCAGGTAGTACCTCCCTGTTTCAAAACATTGTGTCCCTACTGGACATGATCCAGATCATGAGGTTGGGAGAGTTTACTGTACTGTACAAGGCTATTGGTCCCTGTGGTTGTGGTTGTGGTTGTGTTAGGGTAAAGGTTATGGGTTATGTTTTGGGTTACTGTACCTTGCATTCAAGGGTGCTGGTCCCAGTGTTTTGGCTCCTTTGGTGGTTGTGCTTGCGGAACCCTGCCGTGGTGGACCATACGGGAAGGTTCTTCCGGTGCTGTCTGTGGGTCACACTTGGGAAGGCCTGCCAGAGAGGGGTCACTATTGCAACGGACATGGAGTGGCATGTCTAGAGAGAGAGGGAGGGGGGAGGAAGAGAGAGAGAAAGGTTAGCATATCACATATTGTACAGCAGTCCTGAACACATTATTGCTGTTACTACTTGATACATATCGACGTACTTTGACTGCAAGTTTCTACAGCATAGGGCTCTTATTTTACACCAGAATACCAGCCAACAACATCCCACGCAGTACCCATAGGGCAAGCTATTGTGTGACTGTAAAATACATGGGAAATGGCTGTGCATTTCTGTCAAGCTGCAGTGCCTGGTCCTCTGAACCCCAATGAAACATTACACTGAACTGTGGGCCGTTTAGCTTGGCTGTGGCCAGTGACTCTTCAGATAGTACAGAACTGTTCCCTGCTTGTCCCTGAGCTGTAATGGAATTTAACTACAGGGCAGGTACTCTACTGTATCTACGAGCCAGGGCCAATCTGAGCCAGCCATTGGAGACTGTGTGCTGGGCCGGAGATCTCTCCAAATAATTCTGCTCTTTAGTTTATAGTGAAGACAGGAGATAGAACAGTACACCTTCACTGATAATGGCCCCTTTCTCTTTTGTAACCTATCCCTCATTCCCTCTGACATCTCTCACCCCACTGCATAGAGCCTATCCAGCAGACACTCATCATAGGACACAACAAGTGGTAGATGAGCCACAGAGGTGCCCTCTGCTTTAAAATGGGTTCTGAACTAGATAGTACAGATGAAGTAGGCATAGTGTTGCATACAGCAGTATCACGTTTTATTACTTTCCCCTGCATTAGAGGGATTTTGCCAGGTAATGCCTACCACACCTGGCATCCTTGGCTCTCATTTTTAAATAGATTTGGAGTGTAGTGCTTTAGTCCTCCAAAGGCCATATGGATTTGTTTACGGCTTGATACGAGTCCTGCTTGCAACATCCATAATTATGTAAATACCACGGCAACCACCTGTCATCTTTCAACAGATACTCAGGCAGCATATGCCCACGTTCTGCCTCCCATCTGATAGCTACAGTTAGTGTTTGTGTGTGTGTATGTGCTTCCCTGTACGTGTGTATGCGTGTGTGTGTGTCCTTGTGTGTCTGTGTATCTGTGTGTCTGTGTGTCTGTGTATCTGTGTTTCTGTTTGTGCATGTGTGCATGTATGCGCGTGCGTACGTGCGTGTGTGTGTGTGTGTTAGGACGATTAGGAGGCAGCAGCGGAGGAAGGAAATGGGCCTCAGCACTGTTATTCTTAAATTATGGCCCAAGGAATTCAATAATGATTGGTAATACTCTTCCCTCCCTGTCAGTGGTCAGTTCATGTCCAGTTCAGGGTTCTAATGACGAGCCACCTAGAAGGAATTGTAATTGTATAACCCCTCCCCATTCCCCCCGTTCCACGCCTGTCCAGGATTATATTAGATGATTATTACCACCAGGCCCTGACGAGGCTGGATATGACACAAAGAGGAAGAGAGAGAGAGGGAGGGAAAGAGAGAGGGAGAAAAAGAGGGGGGAGAGAGAGAGGATGATGAAATGACGTCTGCACACATTGCCTTGGCCTCAATAAATGACATTACAAATTGCTGCGGCCATATTAGCGAGTTATGACATAGATATAATATAGCCACATCAATAATAGACCTTGGATGTGTAATGAGGTATATTGTTCCACACACAGACCTAAAAAGCCCTGTTTTTGCATCCCAAATGGCACCTTATTCCCTATATAGTGGACCACTTTTGACCATGATTATTAGGGCTCTGGTCAAAAGTAGTACACTATATGGGGATCATGGTGCCATTAGGAACGCAACCCTAATAAACACTGTAATGATAATCAGAGATGTTAGTTAGGGCAGGGCGATGCTGGGCCTATCAACCTCCACTGAATGAGTTGTATGGATTTCTTTGCCCTATTTTTTCTCTCCTCTCATCCTAAAGCGGGCTAAGAAGATTAGGGCTCTGGAACCAAAGCATCGATTATGGGATAGGGGGAGAGATGGATGTGAGAGATGGAGGCTGGGAAATGTTCAAATATTAACCAGATGTGAAGGATCACTGTGGATAGGAGGGTTGAACAGGTGGCATTCTAACTGAAGTACTCACTCATTTTCCTCTCTGTCTCCCTTTGGCATGTTCACTAAACCCTTCTGAGCAGATCTAAAACCAGATATTTCCATTACTGTAACTTGTTGCTGTACAGTGTTGATATGAAGCCTTTTGACATGGATTAATATCTGAGGCATTCCTTTTATGGGCATTTTCATTCCCCAACAACAACAAAAAACTTGCTGCCCGCCAGGGAATTCGCCAACGTTCACAGAAACAATGACAACATCCATCTTAATGTTAACTCATCACGGCTTCCAGCTGAACCACTGACTAGGAATCTGGGAAACTGTTACATCAATCAAACCAATCACTCCAAAACCTCTGACATCATCACTCCCAGACTGACAATACAAGAGCTTTACTAGCCATTCTGGAATTGAGATATGATGATTTGAGCTTGTTATGAGAAATGTAGAGAGATGGTTACTGGCAAACTGATGTGAAGACAGATTAGACATATAAAACCATTGCAGTCAGTAATATCATTGTTTCAGAAACGTTAACATATTTTCCTCACACACACCCATATTGTCATACTCTAAAGACCAGTGGAGGATTGTGGGTAATGTTAAGGATGTGTGAGGCCAGGGCATCATGTGTGTGTTTGGGAGGCATATTATCACAGGTCTCTTCTCGCTGCCCTTCATTAAATAATGTCTGATTGGATTAGCCCTGTGCACCAGGAAGTGAGATGGTCCCACTTGAAAAGACCATGATGACCACTTAAGACAAACCAGCCATCGAGGTTTGCCTCACTGGGGGCTGACAAGGGCACGCAAGCACGCACACACCCCCACTGTTGCACGGGGGGCTGTTGGCCCCTACTAAAATGAAGGTGTAATCTGTCTTTACAGTGAAGGGATTAGGAATGGGCTAGAGCAGACAGGACTCTATAGACCAGCATGCATCTCCACAGAGAGGTCACTTCTCATGGGGATAACCACCTGTCTATTTGGATGGAAACACTAACATTAATATTCTCTTGATGAATCTTCTCCCTGTAGCTAGCGGGGGTGAAAGTGCAGTTAAACATAAATAAATCAACTTGTAATGATGTACAGTGTGCGTAACACAAATAAAGCCTTACACAAGTAAAGCTGTAGGCTTATCTAGATAGATGTACTGTATCCTTTTTATGGTCAATTAACATGCCCAGTAATCATCAAGGTGACGAGAGGACTCTATCCTGTCTCTCTATAAACCTTGTGTCTGCTACCTCTCTCAACCTGCTCTAATAAAACAGCATGGCACAATACACTTTAACTTGTGGAGGCAGAGCAGGGCTCTTTAATGTATTACTTGGAAGTTTCCAATATTTAAATGGCAAGGAGGTAGAGTACAAGTGTGTCCTTAGTGTCCTTCCACTGTAGATACCTGCCAGAGTTAAGAGTGGCCCTGACTGGCTGCCAATGCAGCGTAATGGAGATAGGTGGGGGCTAATGCATGGGAATACTGATAAGGTTATGGAGAGGACACTGGACAGGGAGGATGGGATGACAGGATGGCTGACAGGCAGGTGAGAGGAGACATTTTCTTTTGGCAAACTGCCCTCTCTCTCTCTCTCGCTCTCATTCTCGCTCTCGGTCTCTGACACTCTATCTCCATCTCTCTCTCTCTAGCTGCTCTGCTGTTCATCATTGACTGTGGAATTCTAAAGCGAAGCAGTGTGACTGAGTATGCTCCTACGTTTAAAAAGCAACAACAGTTTTTTTGCAAAGAGATAGATTTGAGCCGTTTGATTTATTTTAAGGAATCATATGTCAGACAGACGGCATGCTTTTTAAAATGCCCCAGTCTCCTCTGCCACATAGTCTATACTGATGTCGCTAGTGAGAGGAAAGGGGACCTCTGCAGAATATATCAGTGTGACCTGAATTTACATATGCCACTGGAGGTACAAAGGGGCCAATTCAGGAGACTGAGAAAAATATCCAACCTGCTTCCCAAATCACACCTTATTCCCTATGTAGTACAATATTTGACCAGGGCTACATAGGGAATAGGATGCCATTTGGGATGCAGCCCCAGAGAGGTGGGAGCCAACCCAGAGTACATTTACATTTGAGTCATTTAGCAGATACTCTTATCCAGAATGACTTACAGTTGGTGCATTCATCTTAAGATAGCTAGGTCGGACAACCATATATCTCAGTCAGAGTAAGTACATTTTTCCTCAATAATGTAGCTATCAGTAAAGTCAGTGCTAGTACGGAAAAAAAGTAAAGTTCAGGTGTTCGATCACAAAAGTCAAGGGTTGTAATTGTTTTGTGCTGTGGGATTATTTGAGATACTCTTCGAAGAGTTAGCGTTTCAGACGTTTTTGGAGTGGGTATAGCATTTGAGCATAGCCTGAAGGTAGGGAAGGGCAGCAATATGGAAAAGTTTGATTCACTCAATAACAGTAAACTGGAGCACTAAGAAAATAAATTCCATCCAACGAAGCAAGCCAGACTATTGACTCAGAGAGAGAGCTATACTCAACAAACTGACAACCAGACACAACAATAACAAACAACAAACAAATTGTGACTGCCCTCTCTCTCCCTCTGATACTGTATCTCTGTTGCTCCCAAGACCCAGGAAGAAAATGGCGAGGATGGAACTTAGATCCCCCTTCCCAAATGAAACATGACACATCTGGGTCGCCGTTTTAGACCCTGGAGAAAAATGTGTGTCTGTGTGTGTCTGTGTGTATGTGGTTGTGCACTTGTGGCACATGATAACACCCACAGCCTCGAGCCTCCCATCCAGACCAGACCTAGCCAGACTTGTAGACAGGAATGTCACTCCTCGCTCCTCCGAGAGTTGCTAATCAACAAAGCAAACAGATCTGCAGGGCTGAAATGTGCCCAGCACCTTCAATGTAAATATACCATAATGCTATTTCTCCATTAGGAGTAGTCTGGAGATATAGGCCTAGAGAAATAGCAGTAATAAATCTCAGTCAGTGTGCCATGCAGTGCGGTGTCATTCAGGATTATAAATACCATTACATCTCTCTGAGACAGGAACTAAGAGGTCAGGTGTCAGTAATGACACAACCCAACAGAACACCAACGCAATATAAAACGCCCCAGTCCCAATTCCAGTTGAACTGTGTGTTAAATCAAGTGATTGCTAACACACAGTCAAATCAAATTGAAGTGTCTGTTAGCAAGTAAGCTAGCATGAAGGGTTCTCTATATGGTCATCCATGTAGCAGTGTCAGACTCCGGACAAAGACAGTAATTTCTATGCACCAAAGCTGACGCCTTCAGACCTATTTGTTATTGCACCACTGCTGCAGCTAATAGAGCCAGACAGCAAACCCACATATCATATCACAGGCATGACCAATATCTTCGTTTTACCATAGAGCTGTCTAGCTCTCAAATGAACACCTAAGAGGCTCTCCTTTTCAGAAGGACAGCAGAATAGCAAATTCCAAACTAACCATATTAACTGAAGGTATTTACTTTGAGGAAGAAAAATCATCAACAAAATGTGCATGTAATCTTGATCAGATGAAAGGGCTCCTGCAGCTGAGATGATATATATTCCCTATTTAAGTGCACTTATTTTGACGAGTGGGGCGATAGGGCTCTAATCAAAAGTAGTGCATGATTGAATAGGGTGTCATTTGGAGTACAACCTAGTCTTTCTGAAAGGCCTCCGATGATAGGGGGTCTTTTTAGAAGGCTTAATAAATTGGCTATTTAACTGTCTGCTCCACATCTGATTAAAGCTATCTGCATGGAGCCACATGGACCGCGGCTAGCCCAGGCTGTGTTAATACCTTATCTTACAGCACCTCTCAAACACGCACCGGTACACACAACAGTATCCAGACAGTATCCAGACTAAATGGAGGTTAGAGGAAGAAGGGGAGATGGAGGGATGTTAGGGCTGTGCAGTATATTGTATTTTACCATATACCGATATTGATGCTCGGACCGGTTTGGGTTTTTACTTTACCTTCTATAACGGTTTTTCAATGTTTGGTTTGTTAAATGTGATAAGCCACCCCCCCCCAACCCCACCCCCCACAACCCCTCTTTTTACGCTGCTGCTACTCTCTGTTTATCATATATGCAAAGTCACTTTAACTATACATTCATGTACATACTACCTCAATTGGGCCGACCGACCAGTACTCCAGCACATTGGCTAACCGGGCCATCTGCATTGTATCCCACCCACCACCCGCCAACCCCTCTTTTACACTACTGCTACTCTCTGTTCATCATATATGCATAGTCACATTAACCATATCTACATGTACATACTACCTCAATCAGTCTGACTAACCGGTGTCTGTATGTAACCTTGCTACTTTCATAGCCTCGCTACTGTACATAGCCTGTCTTTCTACTGTTGTTTTATTTCTTTACCTACCTATTGTTCACCTAATACCTTTTTTGCACCATTGGTTAGAGCCTGTAAGTAAGCATTTCACTGTAAGGTCCACACCTGATGTATACGGCGCACGTGACAAATAAACTTTGCTTTGATTTGATTTGTCTCCCTCTCTCATCACACCCCGCCCCCTGTCACTCAATAATTGTTGTTGGTAGACCACAAGATCATTTGCTGTCCTCAGTCTGCATGGTCAATGCAGCAGATACAACAATATGCTGATGACAAGATGCTGCTTTCCACTTTGCCTCTTAGCAAGTTGTGGTAAAAATAAATTGTGTTTGCAGATTATACTAATTAGCTGGATAGCTAGCTTGATAATAAATGTACTGAGTCGGAGCAAACATACAGTTCATGTCGGAAGTTTACATACACCTTAGCCAAATACATTGAAACTCAGTTTCACAATTCCTGACATTAAATCCTAGTAAAAAACATGTGTCAGGTCAGTTAGGTTCACCACTTTATTTTAAGAATGTGAAATGTCAGAATAAGAGTAGACAGAAATGTTTATTTCAGCTTCTATTTCTTTCATCACATTCCCTGTGGATCACAAGTTTACATACACTCAATTAGCATTTGGTAGCATTGCCTTTAAATTGTTTAACTTGTGTTAAACATTTCAAGTAGCCTTCCACAAGATTCCCACAATAAGTTGAGTGAATGTTGGCCCATTCCTCCTGACAGAGCTGGTGTAACTGAGTCAGGTGTGTAGGCCACGGTTTTTCAGTTCTGCCCACAAATTGTCTATATGATTGAGGTCAGGGCTTTGTGATGGCCACTCCAATACCTTGACTTTTTTGTCCTTAAGCCGTTTTACCACAACTTTGGAAGTATGATTGGGGTCAATGTCCATTTGGAAGACCCATTTGCAACCAAGCTTTAACTTCATGACTGATGTCTTGCGATGTTGCTTCAATATATCCACATAATTGTCCTACTCATGATGCCATGTATTTTGTTTAAGTGCATCAGTTCTTCCTGCAGTAAAGCACCCCCACAACACGATGCTGCCACCCCCATGCTTCACGGTTGGGATGGTGTTCTTCGGCTTGCAAGCCTCCCGCTTTCGCCTCCAAACATGACGATGGTCATTATGGCCAAATAGTTTTATTTTTGTTTCATCAGACCAGAGGACATTTCTCCACAAAGTAAAATCTTTGTCCCCATGTCCATATGGCTGTTTTATGGCAGTTTTGGAGCAGTGGCTTCTGCCTTGCTGAGCGGCCTTTCAGGTTATGTTGATATAGGACTCGTTTTACTGTGAATATAGATACTTTTGTACCTGTTTCCTCCAGCATCTTCACAATGTCCTTTGCTTTTGTTCTGGGATTGATTTGCACTTTTCGCACCAAAGTACGTTCATCTCTAGGAGACAGAATGCGTCTCCTTCCTGAGCGGTATGATGGCAGCGTGGTCCCATGGTGTTTATACTTGCATACTATTGTTTGCACAGATTAAAGTGATACCTTCAAGCATTTAGAAATTGCACCCAAGGATGAACCAGACTTGTGGAGGTCTACAAATTTTCTTCAGAGGTCTTGGCTGATTTCTTTTGATTTTCCCATGTTGTCATGCAAAGAGGCACTGAGTTTGAAGGTAGTCCTTGAAATACATCCACGGGTTCACTTCAAATTGACTCAAATTATGTCAATTAGTCTATAATAAGCTTCTAAAGCCATGGCATAATTTTCTGGAATATTCCAAGCTGTTTAAAGGCACAGTCAACTTAATGTATGTAAACTTCTGACCCACTGGAATTGTGATACAGTGAATTAAAAGTTAAATAATCTTTCTGTAATCAATTGTTGAAAAATGACTTGTGTCATGCATGAAGTTGATGTCCTAACCGACTTGCCAAATCTATAGTTTGTTGACAAGAAATCTGTGGAATGGTTGAAAATGAGTTTTAATGACTCCAACCTAAGTGTATGTTAACTTCTGACTTCAGCTGTAGCTAGCTAATACAGCCTGATACCAGTGCTGGTGTAGGCCTAAATCAGTATGTTGTTTGTGCAATATCTTATAAATAATATCAATGTATATTAAAAATCAGAGAGTAATAGGCAGTGTAGCCTAGTGGTTAGAGCGTTGGACTAGTAATTGGTAGGTTGTGAGTTCAAACCCCCGAGCTGACAAGGTACAAATCTGTCATTCTGCCCCTGAACTGGCAGTTAACCCACTGTTCCCAGGCTGTCATTGAAAATAAGAATGTGTTCTTAACTGACTTGCCTGGTTAAATAAAGGTAAAAAATAAGTAAATAAATGAAGTCAAGTAAGAGAAAACATAATGTAGCCAAACATTATAGGGTCTCACTCCCCTGTGAAACACTGACCAACACTTTGTTTCCTACCCTGTCACAATAACAGCTCTATAGATATCCTATTAGTATTCTAATCCCTAATTCTATGAACGCCTCCTTGGCTTTTTCATTTGTTGTCATGTCAAACAACACTGTACAAAAAAGTGCCCACTATTACATTTATTTATATATTTTATTTATTTAACCTTTATTTAACTTGGCAGGTCAGTTAAGAACTATTTCTAATTTAAAATGACGTTCTACCAAAAGGCAAAAGATCTCGTGCGGGGCCGGAGGCTGCGATTTAAAAAACAATACAAATAAATAAATAACACATAAGTATAGGACTAAACACACATCATGACAAGAGAGACAACACAACATAAAAGAGAGACCTAAAACAACAAGGCAAGGCAGCAACACATGACAACACAGCATGGTAGCAACACAACAACATTCTAACTATAGAATTAGAATTAATAGGAACAGTGGGTAAACTGCCTTGTTCAGGGGCAGAACAACAGATTTGTACCTTGTCAGTTCGGGGATTCGTTCTTGCAACCTTACAGTTACAAGTCCAACACTCTAACCACAAGGCTACCTGCCGCTCCGCGCAATTGCAATATGTGGTTAAAAAGAAGGCCTGATTTTTTTGCCCATACTGCAGCCCCTAAGTGACAGTGTGGAAATGATCTCAAATTTGATCAACTTTTGGTTTAAGTTTGATTGAACATTATAAGACAATTCAAATGGAGAAAGTCACATTAAAATCAATACAACTGAATGTGTTGCTACCCTAGGGTCATGCACAACTCAGAAAGCAAATGTAGAACTTTTATTTTTCAAAAACATCAAATACAATACAAAATGTGAAAAAAAATGGATGAAATATTTTGGCCATATGGTCCAGCCATAAGGGATAGAAGAGGACAAAATAGATCTTAAAATAAATAAATGCTCTATTGCAAAACAGAAGAGAGGAAGAGAGGAATTACATCCAAAGCCAACCCGCTGGTCACAGACATCAATTCAATGTCTATTCCACGTTGGTTCCACAAAATTTCATTGAAATGATGTGGAAACAACGTTGATTCAACCAGGTGTGCCCAGTGGGAAGGAACAACTAGGGTCAGCAGTATAGGGGATATGCTGTTGGCTTGAGGAATGTATTACGGAGGAGGGAAAAAAATACATATTGAATCAAAAGATCCAGATATGATATATCACCACGATCAGTCACGCCGTGCCAAAGAAGAACTACATTTTTATTTGACACATCAAGGTCAATAGATGTATTGGCCAATGTTGGAGATGTCCCACCTGGAAATGCAGACATGTATCCGGTACCACGAGGGGAATATTTAGTTTGGGACGGTGGGTCATCAACACAAGGCCATGCAGAGACAGCCTGTTCCCAAATCTTTTTGAGCTGTATAGGCAACTCCTATGTTTATACACCACAAACAGATCTGGGAAAAGGTTTTGACAGACTGTGCTGTGAGTCACTGGGTCAGTTGTGTGATAAGCCTGTTTGGTCGTCCTCGGGTTCCCACGTCCCTCTGCCAAATAATTAAAGAACTGACTGCAATATGACTCAATTTATTCAGTTATGACTCAGTTGTTTGTTTGCCTGCAGAAAATCTAATCTGAATGGGAACAAATATGTGCAAGCATTAGCCACAATTACATACAGTTTAAAGCCGCATGAGCCTAAGTGTATGCATTCCATAAATCACTTCAAAGCCAAGAGGAGTGATGTGTGGTTTCTAAACAAATTAGAGTTTCCCAGCTCCCAAATCCAGTCCTTGAGTTTCTCCCACAGCATATGTTGTAGCCCTGGACAAACACCTGATTCTACTCATCCAGGGCTTGATAATTAGTTGACAAATTGAAACAGGTGAGTTTGTCCGGGGCTACAACAAAAAGGTGTGCTTTTGGGGATACTCAAGGACTGTAGTTGGAAAACACTGGTCTAAATGACTAACACATGGAGCTCTGTTCATTACACTTTGTCAAGTCAAGTAGCCCTTGATGTCCAGAATGCTTGCAATACCCATGTCCGAAGGCTTACTGAAGGGACTTGAAAAACAACACCCGCAGATTATCTACAACTGTTTTCTCACGATCAAACGTGTGATTCCTTGCCAAAGTAAGCAACTCTATAACCGGCGTGTTAGTCCAGTTTTCCACACAGTTCTATGGGGCTGATTGTGTCTCTCCAGATGTACAGAGTTGATGATAACCAGGACTCAGCTCTCCTGCAGAGTGGATGGAGCAGCAGAAAACATGCAGCCCATCAGAAGTTTTAAAGCCAAGTCAAAATAACAACTCCGTCTAACTTAGTAAGTACCAAGCCATGATAACTCACTCTAACTTAGTGGGTACCAAGTCAAGATAGTAACTCAACTCAAGCAAACTTAGTGAGTACAAAGCCAGGATATCAAATCTTCAAATCTTCAAAACTACGTAATCAAGTTCAAATGTACTCTCAAATAGCTTTGCCTCCTCGTCTCTCCCTCTACCATATGTCAAACTTTTCTTGCTTTTTTTCTGTGATTTGTTTTTATATCCATCTCTCCACTTCCCTATTTTCTCTCTACCTACCCCCTCTAAACCCTTTTTCTAGCATGCATAGGTGAACATGCGGTGGCTTTGATGCCCCCTGCAAAAACAAAATGTGCAGGTACTTCATTCTTCCTGGAACTTGATGAGGGAGGAAAAGGGGAGATGAATAGGGGGAGAGAGAGCGGAGAATGAGAGTGAAGAGGGTGTCATGAGACAAAAAGAGCCCAGAGACACAAAGCTAATAAATCGCTTCCCTCAGAAGAACAGCCTATTGAGGAATCCCATTGCCCTTGGGCTGGCGGTGACCTTCCACGCCCCGGATGTAAATAAACCTACAGAGATCACGGTGTCATTGAAGGGGGAGATGAAGGGCAGGAGGCCCTGACATGGGGTGTGCCTCATTGGGGCTGAGTGCCCCATCCACTGAGCACCTCTCCCCTCTGACAAATTAGTGCAATTTACACAGCCGCAGCAGCCTGTTTCACAGAGAGAGTGAGGTCCCCTGTCTGAAGACGAAGCACACACCATGCAAATTGCACCCATTTTTATTCATGTCTGAGATAACTTAAGGGCTAATAAGTCATTTTTATGGGGTTTTCAGCCAGCTATATTGGCTTAGGATGAGAGCGACAAACAAGCAGAAGGGATTGTGTGCGTGTCTGTGTGTGTGTGTGCATCTGCTGTGAGAGAACGGGACCAGTTGTGAGCAGGAAGCACATTTCCTACAGGGCCCACTAGAACACAGCCAGATGGGAAATAAGATGGAGGTTGGAACAATCTAATCACTACTCATTGTGGTTCTAATGAAAGGTCTAAGAACTGTAATCCCTAGTTATTAAGATGCTCTGCCCAGACCAATGGTGAGGGAAACGAACAAAGAACAAACTTTAAAAGAACTACAATAAGTTAAAGGTTAAATGTCACTGAAATGAAGTGGAATCGAAAGTGTAGTACATTGTGTTATTGAATTTGTGATCTCAGTAACTCCGTGTGTGTGTGTGTGTGGGTGACAAAGCAATTTTATCAGGTCTTCGTTTGCATTCACAAAGCACTGCAACATGAAATGTCCTGTGCTTTGTCTGCACTCGTTGAATTAAGGGGGTTGAAAGACATACTCATTCAGAGGACTTTGTGACATTGCTAATATGTAAGGGTAGACAGTAGTGCCTGGGAAGCCTTTAAATGAAGATTATTTGATGTGGTGAATGTGATGGCTCCCATTAGACAGGTTAGAGTAAAGCAGAGATCTAGCCCTGGGTTTAATCATGAGATCCTAGAATCTATCCAAGCAAGGAATAAGGCCTTTAACACTAGAACCGCCTGTCTACAAGTACCCACTAGAGAACGTTGCTGGGCATCACCTTTAGCATACGCATCAGATGCATATCAACCCGCAAACATAAGCAAGAACAGTTGATAAATAGTGCATAAACTATTATAAAGGATCAATTGCATGAAGAAATATTAGTAGAAATATATCAATAATAAAAAAAACTACAATAGTTATCTGTTTAGACAGAGAGATATGTTTTGAAAAAAGTCCTAGAAAAAACATAAGCCTATAGGCTATTTTTGTTTCCCTTGCAATAAAAACATTACAGTGTAATCCATTTGATCAACTTTATTTCTCGATTCGATTAGTAATAGAGTTATAGTAATTAATAATGTCCAGTTTAGCTTCTTTTGACAAAGTATATACGAATAAGATAATGATAATAATACTATAACCAGCCAGGTGCACAGATTAAATTATTTGCTGAATTCCTAAACAAAATCACCAATGCATGAATAATTGTAATTGATCAATTGCATAAATAAAGAGCATATCTTTTTTTAAGTTTATTTTGTTACTAGTCTTTGCTCAGTAGCCAGAGCAACGCTGCTGCAAGCAGTGGTCATGTGCTGAATGCATGGACAGCACTGATATTCTTGGAAAAAATAACATTTGAAAATACAGATGCACCTCTTGAATTATGAGAGTGTAATAGAAACTGCAGAATATGCTCTTTATGATACCCAAATCGAAGTATGTCATTTTAGGCAAAAATTTTAAAAAGGGGCAGATCCTTAGAAATGTAAATGTTTTACCTGCATATGACTATGAAGAAGGAAATTCGTTTGGATATAGTTTAGGTGTAGTTACGATAGGCCGGCTCTGCAGGCTGACTGGCATAGTTTGTTTCACGCTCATCAAGTTGGATATAGTCAAGGATATGTTTTGCATTATTCTAAAGGCCTACTGCAACACTTAGCATGTTTTCATTTCCATTACAATACATTTGATTAGTAATAGAGCTACACTAAATAAAAGAGTCCCTTAACAGCTTGTTTTTAAGTAAAAATAAAAGAGAATGTTATTAACCCCCAAGGCGCATGGTCAAATGATTTGCTGCTGATACATATGCATAACACAAACTCATTATTACACTATTGTCTTTCTGAATGACATCAACCTCTTCACCCTTGTTATCTGTCACGTGTACGCTGGGAGTTGGGAAGAAAATATTATCTCCCAAGATAATTATCTTAGGTTACTGTTACAGCCGTGTATATCCCCCCTCAAGCCGATACCACGACGGTCTTCAAGAAACTTCACTGGACTTTATGCAAACTGGGAACCATATATCCCGAGGGTGCATTTATTGTAGCTGGGGATTTTAAGAAAGCAAATATGAGGAAAAGGCAGCCTAAATGATATCATCATATCGACTGTAGTACTCGCGCTGGAAAAAACGCTCGACCAATGCTACGCTAACTTCCGGGATGTATACAAGGCTCGCCCTCCTGACCATGACCATTTTACTCCTCCCTTCATATTGGCAGAAACTCAAACAGGAATTACACGTGCTAAGGACTATACAACGCTGGTCTGACCAATCGGAATCCACAATTCAAGATTGTTTTGATCACGTGGACTGGGATATGTTCTGGGTAGCTTCTGAGAATAATATTGATGCGTACACTGAGACGGTTACTGATTTCGTTAAGAAGTCTATAGGAGATGTTGAACCCACTGTGACTAGTATTTATTATTTATTTTTATTTTATTTCACCTTTATTTAAACAGGGAGGCGAGTTGAGAACAAGTTCTCATTTACATCTGCGACCTGGCCAAGATAAAGCAAAGCAGTGCGACACAAATTGTGAGTCTGGGAGGAGAGTTAACAGTCTAACCAGACATCTAGGTATTTGTAGCTGTCGACATATTCAGACAGGCGGGTAGCTGGACAGGCGGGTAGGTGCGAGCAGCGATCAGCTGAAGAGAAACCTACCCTAACCAGAAACCACAGATAGATGGCAGCATTCGCATGAAAAATTGAAAGTGCGAACCATCGCCTTTAACCAAGGCAATGTAACTGGTCATTCCCTCCACAAGGCAATCAAACAGGTAAATGGAAAACCAACCACGTCACGGACACCGACGTCTTGCTTCTGGACAAGCTAAACACATTCTTTGCCCGCATTGAGGATAACACTGTGCCACCGACGCATCCAGCTACCAAGGACTGTGGGCTCTCCTTCTCAGTGAGTAAGACAACGTGAGTAAGACATTTAAACGTGTTAACCCTCACAAGGCTGCCGGCCCAGACGGCATGCCTAGTCGCGTTCTCAGAGCATGCGCAGACCAGCTGGTGTGTTTACTGACATATTCAATCTCTCCCTATCCCAGTCTGCTGTCCCCACATGCTTCAAGCTGGCCCCCATTGTTCCTGGATCCAAGAATGCAACGGGAACTGAACTAAATGACTATAACCTGGTAGCACTCACTTCTGTCATCATGAAGTGCTTTGAGAGACTAGTCAAGGATTATTTCACCTCCACCTTACTTGTCACCCTAGACCCACTTCAATTTGCTAACCGTCCCAATAGGTCCAAAGACAATGCAAACGCCATCATACTGCACACTGCCATATCCCAACTGGACAAGAGAAATACCTATGTAAGAATGCTGTTCATTGGCTATAGCTCAGCATTCAACACTATAGTACCCTCCAAGCTCACCATTAAGCTTGAGGCCCTGGGTCTAAACCCCGCCATATGCAATTGGGTCCTGGACTTTCTGAAAGCACTGTAAATTGAATTAAATAGAAACGTAAAAATGGAATGAACAACTATAGTTCACTTTTGCTACGAGTTCATCTTTGTTTATCTTGGGTTGAAAAGTCAAAGGGAATTTTGGACTATTTGTTTAGCTATAGCGCCATCCATATTTTGTCAGCTTTGGAGTGTTTTCTTAAGCATGAAGAACCATCAATAGTATTTTATCTTTAAGCAACATGGTAAACAAGTGCACAGTAAGTGCCCTCTGAGGGGTCAAAAGTTGGAGGAGATTACATATTTCAGACAGAGACAGTCACATAATTCTCCTAAGTGTTTAAGGCTTTGTGTGAGAGCTGGGATCAACTGAGTGCTGGGATGACACTGGACCACAGCTTGTTAAACACTAGTATCCACGGACACACACACATACACAGACACCAGAGTTAAAACAAACACTCTCAACCATAACAAACCATGCCAGACTTCCCATAGTCTACTGGGGTTAAAGAAACATCCAATGATTCACTTAATAGAGTTGGGCTTGTGTGTGTATGACGTGTTGTCCCATTAGTATCAGTACAGCTCCTGGGCAGCATTACCACTGACATAAACAAACATCAGAGCTTTGCTCCTGTCTAACCAGGAAGCTATAAAGCTGCCCACACAGACCCACAGATCACTGTACAGTACAGCACTGTAGAAGTGCAAAGTGAGACGTTAGTGTAGGTTCTTAGTGAGTGGGAAGAAATAGCTAAGATCTGCCCCTTTCTCCAAGTCATGGGAGAGCTGCGGAAGGAGTGTAAGGGAGCCTAAGCTCTGCACTGCACTGCTCTGCTTCTAACTGCCCCAACTCTGACCATCCAGTGGGCGGCAGGTAGCCTAGTGGTTAGAGCGTTGGGCCAGTAACCAAAAGGTTGCTGGCTTGAATCCTAGAGCTGACAAGGTCAAAATCTGTTGTTCTGCCCCTGAGGAAGGCAGTTAACCCACTGTTCTCTGGGTGCCGAAGACGTGGATGTCGATTAAGGTAGCCCCCGCACCTCTCTGATTCAGAGGGGTTGGGTTAAATGTGGAAGACACATTTCAGTTGAAGGCATTCAGTGGTACAACTGACTAGGTATCCCGCTTTCCATTACAAGCAGCACACACTCTCACTCGTGCTGAGAAAACACACACGTGCTGAGTGGGGACTTTCCTCACCAGTCTGAGTTCATACTTCATCACCAAATCATTTTTAAAACAATTTTACAGTGTCAATGGTTACAATAATTAGCGGTAATAAGCTCTAGATTAAATTGTTGGCAGTTTTATGACTAACAGTCTTGCATTATAACAACTCTTGACGCCCCTTCTCTTTTGATAGCAGTGGTGTTTAAAGGCCAACTATCCTCTCCTCTCCTCCCTCTCATTTCATTTGCCATGGGAGGTTTTAATGTAGCCTGCTGGTTGATTAAGAGTCGACATAAGTAATAAACTCCACACTAACTCAGCCAGACAAAGACACTTCAAAGTCAAAGAGAGAGCAGAGTGGCCCTTTGTGTTCAAGTGCTGGCAGGTTGGAGAGTTGAGAGAGGGATGAGAGAGAGAGGAGAGAGAATAGCTTCATTTGAGGGTAAGATGCATGATGGTTATAATTTCTATAATATACCAGCTCATATTCCACTCATCTCTAGTGTGTGCTCTCATGAAGCCAATTGGGTACTCTGCCTTAGATATATCCGGTTCAGTAGTATCTCTATATTGTTGAATAATATAGGGCTTGGGGATGGATTGGGAAGTTACTCTGAGTATGGTTGTTGGCTAATATCACCTATGCACCAGGACATTTGGCCTGTCATCTTTTTTCAATTAATGCTCTTATTTTTTTCAATTAATGCTCTTATGTTATTCTGTATGTAGCTAAATATAAAACTAACTACACAATACATGTATTGCATTAATGTAATACTGATGAGATAATGATTTTTATAAGCAATGTTGTGGTATCAACTAGTGAGAGTTAATTCCAATAAAAGCAGGCTGTTCAGAGAAATGGACACACACACACACACACACACACACACACACACACACACACACACACACCAACACACCAGAGCGGGACAACAATCAGACACACACTGTTGCCTTATCAACTCCCTCTGATTTGTCTTATACTACTATTTGCTGATCACATTTTTTATTTTTATTTCACCTTTATTTAACCAAGTAGGCTAGTTGAGAACAAGTTCTCATTTGCAACTGCGACCTGGCCAAGATAAAGCATAGCAGTGTGAACAGACAATACAGAGTTACACATGGAGTAAACAATTAACAAGTCAATAACACAGTAGAAAAAAATAGTCTATATACATTGTGTGCAAAAGGCATGAGGAGGTAGGCGAATAATTACAATTTTGCAGATTAACACTGGAGTGATAAATTATCAGATGGTCATGTGCAGGTAGAGATATTGGTGTGCAAAAGAGCAGAAAAGTAAATAAATAAAAACAGTATGGGGATGAGGTAGGTAAAATTGGGTGGCCTATTTACCGATAGACTATGTACAGCTGTACATAACGCCGCCCCCCACTGAAGTGCGAGATTGAAGAGGACAGCCTTTGGACCTGGACGAAGGAGGTAAACGAGCAAGGGAGAGAGAGAGATGAGTGTCAGAGAGTGGAGACCAATATTGGGGAATACTTAGTCAGATGCACTACTGAATGCCTTCAACTGAAATGTGTCTTCCGCATTTAACCCAACCCTTCTGAATCAGAGAGCTACGGAGGGCTGCCTTAATCGACATCATCGGTGCCCAGGGAATAGTGGGGTTAACTGCCTTGCTCAGGAGCAGTACGATTCGATCCAGCAAACTTTCAGTTACTGGCCCAACGCTCCTACCCACCAGACCACCTAGGCCTACCTGATGGTAGTTCAAACCAAACCCTGTTAGTTATATGTAATGGGCAACCAATGCTTCTGGACTTCAACCAATCCCACTGAGAGTGGTGAGGGAGGGACAAAAAAAGTTCAAGGTATGATGCATTTTTACATTTTTTATTATTATATTTTTTTTTTGTCTTCTCATTAACACAAAATGTGTTATGGCATAGGCTAACATATGAACATATTTTTTGTTGTTTCTGTGCAGTACATTGTCTGTGTCCCAAATGGTGCCGTGTTTCTTATTTACAGTAGTACACTACTTTTGACCAGAGCTCTATGGGCCTTGGTCAGAAGCAATGTACTACATTGGGAATAGGTTGCCATTTGGAATGCTGCCGCTGTGTGTCCTTTACAGACTTCTATATGACCTTGGTCTGCAAAGGGAGGCAGCCCAGCATCAAGCCACTATCCAAATTGATTAGATAAATGCGGTCCTATCCATAGGTGTCCACACTTTACCCCAAAGGCAGGCAGGCAATCTACTAATGGCAGCCGAGCTCCTGTGTCACCTTTACCACGTGATTCAGTGGGGGCAGGCCAACAGGTGATTTGTTACGACATGGATGTTCCTGGCCAGTTAGAAGCTGTGATAGAGAGTGCACCAGCCAACCAACCAACCAGACTGGAACCATGGAACCAGCTTCCATACTGCTGATTGCCCAGCTGGTGGCCAAACAGAAGATATCTCTGAGTGGTTTCGATCTCAACAGTTTTACAACCATCAGGAGAGAGGGGAGCAGGGGGGCACTCATAATGCATCAATGGGTTCAGTTTTCAGTCTCCTGTGGTTGTTTTGTTTGAAACCATGATGTGTTTCATTTCAGCATAGCTGCAAGTAAAGGCTGTGGCTGAGTGTCTCTTTTTGCGACAATGGGGAATTTGCAAACCGGAACTACCAATTTCTAACACGTATGAACACAGAGATAAAGTACACAACTCATCTGGATAAAGTTTATGCAACTTATATGGATAAAGTTTATCCAACTCGAATGGGTGAAGTTTATGCAACTCACATGGATGTAGTTTAAGCAACTCATCTGGTTAGAGTTAATGTTACTAATCTAAATGTTTATTCAACTCTCAGAGCAAAGCAAGCAAGAACAAGGCCGAAGGAACTGTCAAATTAAGAAAAACTATAATTAAGATTCCAAGCTAGATTTTATTCTAATTAAGATTCCAAGCTAGTTTTATAGCCAGATTACATTTTTCCCACCGCAAGATTGTACTTTCATGTTAAGCAAGTGAAATGGACCACCATCCATATAATTACCAGGCAAATTACATTCATTACTGTAATTTACATCTCATCTCCATGCCAATTATTAGCAGCCTGACCTCTGGCTTTCTTCTGCTTGGAAATCTAAAACAAGCTGCGAGGTGGGAGAGCTGGCAGAGGGAGGGAGAAAAACAATCAATACTATTCTGAAGATGATTATTTCAGATATCCATAATTCTATGCTTCACAGCACAGCTGTGTGAGGCCACCTGCCCTGCATTTCTAGT